>NW_022096043.1:0-75208 GCF_006542625.1 Nomascus leucogenys
AGATTTGAACCTTACTTTTGATTGAGCAGTTCTGAAACTCTTTCCGTAGAAACTGCAAGTGGATATTCGGAGCGCTAAGGGGACAATAGTGTAAAAAGGAATATCTTCAACTAAAAACTACACAGAAGCATTCTGCGAGACTTCTTTCTGATCTGTGCATTCAACTAGCAGTGTTGAACCTTACTTTTGATTGAGGAGTTTTTAAACACTCTTTCTGTAGAAAATGCAAGGACATTCGGAGTGCTAAGTGGCATATAGTGGAAAAAGGAATGTATTCAAATAAAAACTACACGGAAGCATTCTGTGAAACTTCTTTCTGATCTGTGCATTCAACAAACAGTGTTGAAATTTACTTTTGATTGAGCAGTTCTGAAACACAGTTTCTGTAGGAACTGGAAGTGGACATTCGGAGCACTAAGGGGCCTAGAGTGGAAAAAGGAATATCTTCAAATAAAAACTACACAGAAGCATTCTGTGAAACATCTTTCTTATCTGTGCATTCAACTAACAGAGGTTGAACCCTTACATTTGATTGAGAAATGTCTGAAACTGTCTTTCTGTAGAAACTGCAAGCCGACATTCGGAGCGCTAAGAAGCCCTATAGGAAAAGAAGGGAAATCTTCATCATATAAAACTCACACAGAAGCATTTCTGTGAAACTTCTTTCTTATCTGTGCATTCAAATAGCAGAGTTCAACCTTACTTTTTGATTGAGCAGTTCTGAAAACACGTCTTTCTTGTAGAAATTGCAAGCGGACATTTGGATCACTGAGAGGTCTATAGTGGAAAAAGGAATATCTTCAAATAAAACTACACAGAACATTCCGAGAAACTTCTTTCTGATCTGTGCATTCAACTAGCCAGAGTTGAACCATTACTTTTGATTGAGCAGTTCTGAAATACTCTTTCTGTAAGAACATCAAGTGGGCGCGTTCGGCAGCGCTATGTGGCCTATAGTGGAAAAAAGGAAGATATTTCCAAATAAAAACTACAAAGAAGCACTTTGCGAAACTTCTTCTGATCTGTGCATTCAACTGAGTTGAAACTTAATTCTGATTGAGAATTTCTGAATCTCTCTTTCTGTAGAAACTGCAAACGGACATAAGGAACGCTAAGGGGCCCATAGTGCAAAAGAAATACCTTCAAATAAAACTACACAGAAGCATTCTGCCGAAACCTGCTTTCTCATCTGTGCATTCAAATAACAGAGTTGAACCTTACTTTTGATTCAGAAGTTCTGAAACTCTCTTTCTGTAGAAACTGCAAGTGGACATTGGAGTGCTGAAGGGAGTATAGTGGAAAAGGAATATCTTCAATAAAACTACACAGAAGCATTCTGCGAGACTTCTTTCTGATCTGTGCATTCAACTAGTACTGTTAAACCTTACTTTTGATTGACAAGTTTTTAAACACTCTGTAGAACTGTAAGCGGACATTCGGAGCACTAAGGAGCCTATAGTGGAAAAAGTAATATCTTCAAATAAAACTACACAGAAGCATTCTGTGAAACTTCTTTCTGATCTGTGCATTCAACTAGAAGAGTTGAACCTTACTTTTGACTGAGCAGTTCTGAAACACTCTTTCTGTAGGAACTGCAAGCGGACATTCCCAGCGCTAAGGGGTCTATAGTGGAAAAAGGAATATCTTCAAATAAAAACTACACAGAAGCATTCACCGAAACTTCTTTCTGATCTGTGCATTCAACTAACATAGTTGAACCTTACTTTGATTGAGAGGTTCTGAAACTCTCTGTAGAAACTGCAAGCGGACTTTCGGAGTGCTAAGAGGCCTATAGTGGAAAAAAGAATAACTTGAAATAAATACTACATGGAAGCATTCTGCAAAACTTCTTCATGATCTGTGCATTCAACTAGCAGAGTTGAATGAGCGCTAAGGGGCCTATAGTGGAAAGAGATATATCTTCAAATAAAAAGTACACAGAAGCATTATGCAAAACTTAATTCCCATCTGCGCATTCAACTAGCAGAGTAGAACCTTACCTTTCATTGAACAGTTCTGAAACTCTCTTTCTGAGGAAACTGCAAGCAGACATTCGGAGCACTAAGGGGTCTAAAGTGGAAAAAGGAATATCTTCAAATAAAAACTACCCAGACGCATTCTGGGAAACTACTTTCTGATCTGTGCATTCAACTAGGAGATTTGAACCTTAATTTGATTGAGCAGTTCTGAAATATTCTTTCTGTAGAAACTGCTAGCGGACATTCGTAGTGCTAAGGGTCCTATAGTGGAAAAAGGAATATCTTCAAACAAAAACTACAAAGAAGCATTCTGCAAAACTTCTTTCTGATCTGTGCGTTCAACTAACAGAGTTGAACATTACTTTTGATTAATAAGTTCTGATTCTCTCTTTCTCTAGAAACTGCAAGCAGACATTCGGAGCACTAAGGGGTCTAAAGTGGAAATAGGAATATCTTCAAATAAAAACTACACAGAAGCATTCTGCAAAACTTCTTTCTGATCTGTGCATACAACCAGCAGATTTGAACCTTACTTTTGATTGAGGAGTTCTGAAACTCTCTTTCTGTAGAAACTGCAAGTGGGCAATCGGCGCACTATTGGGCCTACAGTGGGAAAAGGAATATGTAGAAATCAAAACTACACAGAATCTGTCTGCGAAACTGCTTTCTGATCTCTGCATTCAACTAGGAGAGTTGAACCTTACTTTTGATTGAGCAGTTCTGAAACACTCTCTGTAGAAACTGAAAGCGGAAATTCAGAGCGCTAAGGGGCCTATAGTGGAAAAATGAATATCTCGAAATAAAAGCTACACAGAATCATTCTATGAAACTTCTTTCTGATCTGTGCATTCAACTAACATATTGAATTTTACTATTGATTCACCAGTTCTGAAACACTCTCTGTAGAAATTGCAAGTGGACATTCGGAACGCTAAGGGGCCTATAGTGGAAAAAGGAATATCTTCAAATAAAAACTACACAGAAGCATTCTGAGAAAATTCTTTCTGATCTGAGCATTCAACTAGGAGAATTGAACCTGACTTTTGATTGAGAAGATCTGAAACTCTCTTTCTGTATATACAGCAAGTGGACATTATGAGCGCTAATGGGCCTATAGGGGAAAAAGGAATATCCTCAAAAAAAAACTACACAGAACCATTCTGTGATACATCTTTCTGATCTGTGCATTCAACTAGCAGAGTTGAACGATACTTTTGATTGAAAGTTCTGAAACTCTCTTTCTGTAGAAACTTCAAGCGGACATGTAGAGCGCTAAGAGGCCTATAGTGGAAAAAGGAATATCTTCAAATAAAAACTACACAGAAGCATTCTGCGAAACTTCTTTCTGATCTGTGCATTCAACTAGCCGAGTTGAACCTTACTGTTGATGGGGAGTTCTGAAACGCTCTCTCTGTAGAAACTGCAAGCGGACATTCGGAGCTCTAAGGGGACTATAGTGGAAAAAGGAATATGTTGAAATAAAATCTACACAGATTCATTCTGCGAAACTGCTTTCTGATCTGTGCATTCAACAAGCAGAGTTGAAACTTACTTTTGATTGACCATTTCTGAAACACTCTTTCTGGAGAAACTGCAAGCGGACATTTGGAGTGCTAAGGGGCCTATAGTGGAAAAAGGAATATCTACAAATAAAAGCTACACAGAAGCGTGCTGTGAAACTTCTTTTTAATCTGTGTATTCAAGCATCAGTGTTGAACCTTACTTTTGATTGAGCACTTCTGAAACACTCTTTCTGTAGAAACTGCAAGTGGACATTCGGGTGATTAGGGACCTATAGTGGAAAAAGCAATATCTTCAAATAAAAAGTACACAGAAGCATTATGCAAAACTTCTTTCCCATCTGTGCATTCAACTAGCAGAGTACAACCTTACTTTTGATTGAAGATTTCTGAAACTCTCTTTCTGAGGAAACTGCAAGTGGACATTCGGAGCACAAATGGGCCTATAGTGGAAAAAGGAATATCTGAAAAAAGAAACTACACAGAAGCATTCTGCGAAACTTCTTTCTGATCTGTGCATTCAACTAACATAGTGGAACCTTACATTTCATTGAAAAGTTCTGAAACTCTCTTTCTGTAAAAACTGCAAGTGGACAAACGGAGCACTAATGGGCCTATAGTGGAAAAAGGAATATCCTCAAATAAAAACTACACAGAAGCATTCCGTTAAACTTCTTTCTGATCTGTGCACTCAACAGAGTTGAACCTTAATTTTGATTCAGCAGTTCTGAAACTCTCTTTCTGAAGAAATTGCAAGTGGACTTTCGGTGCGCTAATGGGCCTATAGGGGCAAAAGTAATATCTTCAAATAAAAACTAAACAGAAGCATTCTGGACACTTCTTTCTGTTCTGTGCATTCAACTCACATAATGGAACCTTAATTTTGATTGAGAAGTTCTGAATCTCTCTTTCTGTAGAAACTGCAAGCAGACATTTGGAGCGCTACGATTCCCAAAGTGGAAAAAGGAATATTTTCAATAAAAACTACACAGAAGCATTCTGCGAAACTTCTTTCTGATCTTTGAATTCAACTAACATAGTGGAACCTTACATTTGATTGAGAATATCTGAAAGTCTCTTTCTGTGGAAACTGAAGGTGGACATTCGGTGTGCTAAGGGGCCCATAGTGGAAAATCGGATACCTTCAAATAAAAACTACACAGAAGCTTTCAGTGAAACTTCTTTCTAATCTGTGCATTCAACTAGGAGATTTGAACCTTACTTTAGATTGAGCAGTTCTGAAACATTCTTTCTGTAGAAACAGCAAATGGACATTTGGAGTGCTAAGGGGCCTACAGTGGAAAAGGAATATCTTCAAATAAAAACTACACAGAAGCATTCTGCGAAACTTCTTTCTGATCTGTGCAATCAACTAGCAGAGTTGAAGCTCACTTTTGATTGAGCCGTTCTGAAACACTCTTTCTGTAGAAACTGCAAGCGAACGTATGGAGCGCTAAGGGGCCCACTGTGGAAAACGGAATAACTTCAAATAAAAACTACACAGAAGCATTCTGTGAAACTTCATTCTGACCTGTGCATTGAACTAGCAGAGTTGAACCTTACTTTTGATTGAGGAGTTCTGAAAAACTCTTTCTGTGGAAACTGCAAGTTGACATTCGGTGCGCTAAGGGCCTATAATGGAAAAAGAAATATCTTCAAAGAAAAACTAGACAGAAGCATTCTGTGAAACTTCTTTCTTATCTGTTCATTCAACTAACAGATTTGAACGTTACTTTTGATAGAGAAGTTCTGAAACTCTCTTTCTGTAGAAACTGCAAGCAGACATTCGGAGTGCTAAGGGGCCTACAGTGGAAAAGGAATATCTTCAAATAAAAACTACACAGAAGCATTCTGCGAGACATCTTTCTGATCTGTGCATTCAACTACCAGAGTTGAACCTTACATTTGATTGAGGAGTTTTGAAGCACTCTTTCTGTGGAAACTGCAAGTGGACATTGGGAGCGCTACGGCGCCTATTGTGGAAAAAGGAAAATCTTCAAATAAAAACTACACGAAAGCCCTCTGCGAAACTTATTTCTGATCTGCGCATTCAACAAGCAGAGTTAAACCTTACTTTTGATTGAGTGGTTCTGAAACACTGTTTCTGTAGAAACTGCAAGTAGACATTCGGAGCGCTAAGGGGCCTATAGTGGAAAAAGGAATGTCTTCAAATAACAATTACTCAGAAGCATTCTGTGAAACTTCTATCTCATCTGTGCAATCAAATAGCAGAGTTGAACATTACTTTTGATTGAGCCGTTCTGAAAAACGCTTTCTGTAGAAACTGCAAACGGATATTCGAAGTGCTAAGGCGCCTATTGTGGAAAAAGGAATATCTTCAAATAAAAACTACACAGAATCATTCTGCGAAACTTCTTTCTGATCTGTTCTTTCAACTAGCAGAGTTCAACCTTACTTTTGATTGAGCAGTTCTGAAACAATCTTTCTGTAGAAAGTGCAAAGGGACATTCAGAGCGATAACGTCCTATAGTAGAAAAAGGAATATCTTCACATAGAAACTACACAGAAGCATTCTGAGAAACTTCTTTCTGATCTGTGCATTCAACTAACAGAGGTAAACATTACTGATGATTGAGAAGTTCTGAAACTCTCTTTCTGTAGACACTGCAAGCGGACATTCGGAGCGCTAAGGGACCCATAGTGGAAAAAGGAATATCTTCAAATAAATACTACACAGAACAATTCTGCGAGAATTGTTTCTGATCTGCGCATTCAACTAGCATATTTGAACCTTACTTTTGATTGAGCAGTTCTGAAACTATCTTTCTGTAGAATCTGGAAGTGGACATTCACAATTCTAAGTGGCCTATTGTGGAAAAAAGAATATCTTCATATAAAAACTACACAGAACCATTCTGCGAGACTTCTTTCTGATCTGTGCATTCAACTAGCAGAGTTGAAACTTTCTTTTGATTGAGGAGTTTTCATACACTCTTTCTGGAGAAACTGCAAGCGGACGTACGGAGCACTAAGGGGCCTATAGTGGATAAAGGAATATCTTCAAATAAAAACTACACAGAAGCATTCTGTGAAAATACTTTCTGGTCTGTGAATTCAACTAGCAGAGTTGAACCTTACTTTTGATTGAGCAGTTTTGAAACACTCTTTCTGTAGAAACTGCATGCGGACAATCGGAGCTCTAAAGGGCCTATAGTGGGAAAAGGAATATCTTAAAATAGAAACTACACAGAAGCAATCTGCGAAACTTCTTTCTGATCTGTGCATTGAACTAGTAGAGTTGAACCTTACATTTGACTGAGAATTTCTGAAAATCTCTTTCTGTAGAAACTGCAAGCGGACATTTGGAGCGCTAAGGGGCCTACAGTGGAAAAAGGAATATCTCAAAAGAAAAACTACACAGAAGCATTCTGCAAGACATGTTTTTGATCTGTGCATTCAACTACCAGATTTCAACCTTACATTTGATTGAGGAGTTTTGAAACACTCTTTCTATAGAAACTGCAAGTGGACATTCGGACCGCTAAGGGGCCTATATTGGAAAAGGAATAACTTCAAATAATAACTACACGAAAGCATTCTATGAAACTTCTTTCTCATCTTTGTGGTCAACAAGCAGAGTTCAAAATTACTTTTGATTGAGCAGTTCTGAAAGACTCTTTCTGTGGAAACTGCAAGCGGACATTCGGAGCGCTAAGGGGCCTATTGTGGAAAGAGGAATATCTTCAAATAAAAACTACACAGAACATTCTGCGAAATTATTTTATGATCTGTGTATTCAACTAGCTGTGTTCAACTTTACTTTTCATTGAGCAGTTCTGAAACACTCTTTCTGTAGAAACTGCAAAGGGACATTCGGAGCGCCAAAGGGCCTATAGTGGAAAAAGGAATGTCTTCAAATAAAAACTACAGAGATGCATTCTGTGAAACATCTTACTGCTCTGTGCATTCAATAACAGAGTTGAACATTACTTTTCATTGAGATCTTGTGAAACTCTCTTTCTGTAGAAACTACAAGCGGATATTAGGAGCGCTAAGAGGCCTATAGTGGAAAAAGTATTATCTTAAAATAAAAACTACACAGAAGCATTCTGCAGACTTCTTTCTGATCTGTGCATTCAAATAGCAGAGTTGAACCTTACTTTTCATTGAGGAGTTTTGAGACACTCTTTCTGTAGAAACTGCAAGCGGACTTTCTAAGTGCTAAGGGGCCTATAGTGGATAAAGCAATACCTTCAAATTAAAACTACACAGAAGCATTCTGTGAAACCACTTTCTGATCTGTGCATTCAACTAGCAGAGTTGAACCTTACTTTTGATTGAGCAGTTCTGAAACACTCTTTCTGTTGAAACTGCAAGCAGACATTCGGAGCTCTAAGGGGCCTATAGTGGGAAAAGTATTATCTTCATATAGAAACTACACAGAAGCAATCTGCGAAACTTCTTTCTTATCTGTGCATTAAACTAGCAGAGGTGAACCTTACTTTTGATTGAGCAGTTCTGAAACACTCTTTATGTACAAACTGTAAGCGGACATTCGGTGCGCTAAGGGGCCTAAAGTGGAAAAAGTCATATCTTCAAATAAAAACTATGCAGAAGCATTCTGCGAAACTTCTTTCTGATCTCTGCGTTCAAGAAGCAGGGTTAAAAATTCTTTTGATTGAGCAGTTCTGAGACATTCTTTCTGTGGAAACTGCAAGCGGACATTCGGAGCGCTTAGTGGCCTGTTGTGGAAAAAGGAATATCTTCAAACAAAAACTACACAGAACATTCTGCGAAACTTCTTTCTGATCTGTGTATTCAACTAGCAGAGTTCAAGTTTACTTCTGATTGAGCAGTTCTGAAACACTCTTTCTAAAGAAACTGCAAAGGACATTAGGAGCGCTAAAGGGCCTATAGTGGAAAAAGGAATATCTTCAAATAAAAACTACACAGAATCATACTGTGCAACTTCTTTCTGATCTGTGCATTCAACTAACAGAGTTGAACCTTACTTTTGATTGAGGAGTTCTGAAACACTTTCTTTAGAAACTGCAAGTGGACATTCGCAGCGCTAAGTGTCCTAAAGTGGAAAAAGGAGTATCTTCAAATAAAAAATACACAGAAGCATTCTGCGAAACTTCTTTCTGATCCATGCATTCCACTAGCAGAGTTGAAACATACTTTTGATTGAGGAGTTCTGAAACACTCTTTCTGTTGAAACTGCAAGCGGACATTATGAGCGCTAAGGGGACTGTAGTGGGAAAAGGAAGATCTTCAAATAAAAACTAGAGAGAACATTCTTCGAAACGTCTTTCTGATCTGTGCACTCAACTAGCAGAGTTGAACCATACTTTTGATTGAGCAGTTCTGAAACACTCTTTCTGTAGAAACTGCAAGTGGACATTCACACGGCTCTGGGCCTATAGTGGAAAATGGAATATCTTCCAATAAAAACTACACAGAAGCATTGTGCAAAACAACTTTCTGGTCTGTGCATTCAACTAGCAGAGTTGAACCTTACTTTTGATTGAGCAGTTCTGAAAGACTCTTTCTATAGAAACTGCAAGCGGAGATTCGGAGCGTGAAGGGGCATATAGTGGAAAAAGGAATATCTTCAAATAAAAAGTAAACAGAAGCATTCTGGGAAACTTCTTTCTGATCTGTGCATTTAACTAACAGAGTTGAACTTTAGTTATGACTGAGAAGTTCTGAAACTCTCTATCTGTAGAATCTGCAAGCGGACATTAGCAGCGTCAAGTGGCCTATAGTGGAAAAAGGAATGTCTTCAAATAAAAACTATGGAGAGGCATTCTGCGAAACATTTCACTGATCTGTGCATTCAATTAACAGAGTTGAATATTACTTTGATTGAGAAGTTCTGAAACTCTATTTCTGTAGAAACTGCAAGCGGACATTTGAGCGCTAAGGGCCTTTTATGGAAAAAGGAATATCTTCAAATAAAAACTACACAGAAGCATTCTGTGAAAGTTCTCTCTGATCTGTGCATTCAAGTAACAGAGTTGAACCTACTTTGATTGAGAAGTTCTGAAACTCTCTTTCTGTAGAAACTGCAAGCGATATTTGGAGCGCTAAGAGGTCTATAGTGGAAAAAGGAATATCTTCAAATGTAAACTACACAGAAGCATTCTGCGAAACTACTTTGTGATCTGCGCATTCAACTAGCAGCGTTGAATCTTACTTTTGATTGAGGAGATTTGAAACACCCTTTCTGGGGAAACTGCAAGCGGAAATTCGGAGTGCTAAGGGGCCTATAGTGGAAAAAGGACTATGTTCAAAAAAAAACTACACAGAAGCATTCTGCGAAACTACTTTCTGATCTGTGCATTCAACTAGCAGAGTTCAACCTTACTTTTGATTGAGCAGTCCTGAAACACTCTTTCTGTAAAACTGCAAGCGGAAATTCAGAGCGCTAACGGGCCTGTAGTGGAAAAAGAATATCTTCAAATAAAAACTACACAGAAGCATTCTGTGAAACCTCCTTATGATCTGTGCATTCAACTGAGTTGAAATTTAATTGTGACTGAGAAGTTCTGAAAATCTCTTTCTGTAGAAAGTGCAAGTGGACATTCGGAACACAAAGGGCCTGTATTGGAAAAAGGAATATCTTCAAATAAAAACTACACAGAAGCATTTTGAAAAACATCTTTCTGATCTGTGCATTCAACTGGCAGAGTTGAACTTTACTTTTGATTGACCAGTTCTGAAACACTCTTTCTGTAGAAATGCAAGTGGACATTCAGTGTGCTATGGCACCTACATTGGAAAAAGGAACATCCTCAAATAAAAACTGCACAGAAACATTCTGGGAGACATTTTTCTGTTTTGTGCATTCAACTAGTAGAGCTGAACCGTACTTTTGATTGAGCAGTTCTAAAACTCTCTTTCTGTAGAAACTGCAAGCCGTGATTCGGAGCGCTAAGAGGCCTATAGTGGAAAAAGGAATGTATTCAAATAAAAACTACACAGAAGAATTTTGCGAAAATTCTTTCTGAACTGTGCATTCAACTAGCAGAGTTGAACCTTACTTTTGATTGAGCAGTTCTGAAACACTCTTTCTGTAGAAACTGCAAACGGACATTCCGAGCGCAAAGGGGCCTACAGTGGAAAAAGGAATATCTTCAAATAAAAACTACACAGAAACACTCTGTGAAACGTCTTTCTGATCTGTGCATTCAACTAGCAGACTTGAACTTTACTTTTGATTGAGCATTTCTGAAACACTCTTTAAGTAGAAACTGCAAGTGGACAATCGGAGCGTTAAGGGGCCTAAGGTGGAAAAAGGCATATCTTCAAGTGAAAACTACACGGTAGCATTCTGCGAAACTTCTTTCTGATCTGTGCATTCAACTAGCTGAGCTGAAACGTACTTTTGACTGAGGAGTTCTGAAACACACTTTCTGTAGAAACTGGAAGTCTACATGCAGAGCGCTAAAGGGCCTATAGAGGAAAAAGGAATATCTTCAAATAAAAACTACACAGAAGCATTCTGCGAAACTTCTTTCAGATCTGTGCATTCAACTAGCAGAGTTGAACCTTACTTTTGATTGAGCAGGTCTGAAACACTCTTTCTGTAGAAACTGCAAGTGGACATTCGGAGGGCTAAGGGGCCTACAGTGGAAAAAGGAATATCTTCAAATAAAACTACACAGGAGCATTCTAAGAAACTTCTTTCTGATCCATGCATTCAACTAGCCGAGTTGAACCTTACTTTGAATGAACAGTTCTGAAACTCTCTTTATGTAGAAATTGCAAGTGGGCAATCGGAACACTAAGGGCCTATAGTGGCAAAAGGAATATCTTCAAATTAAAACTATGCAGAAGGATTCTGCAAAACGACTTTCTGATCTGTGCATTCAGCTAACAGAGTTGAACCTTTCTTTAGATTGAGAAGTTCCGAATCTCGTTTTCGGTAGAAAGGGCATGTGGACATTTGGAGCACTTCGGGGCCTACAGTGGAAAAAGGAATATCTTCCAATAAAAACTGCACAGAAGCACTCTACAAAACTTCCTTCTGATCTGTGCATTCAACTAGCAGAGTTGAACCTTATTTAGATTGAGCAGTTCTTGAAACACTCTTTCTGTAGAAACTGCAAGCAGAAATTCGGAGCGCTAAGGGCTTATAGTGGAAAAAGGAATATCTTCAAGTAAAAACTACACAGGAGCATTCTGTGAAACTTCTTTCTGATCTGTGCATTCAACTAGCAGAATTGAACCTTACTTTTTAATCAGCAGCTCTGAAACACTCTTTCTGTAGAAACAGGGAGCGGACATTCAGAGCGCTAAGGGGCCTAAGGTGGAAAAAGGAATATCTTCAAATTAAAACTACACAGAAGTATTCTGCGCAACTTATTTCTGACCTGTGCATTTAACTAGCAAAGTTGAGTCTTACTTTTGATTGAGGAGTTTTGAAACACTCTTTCCGTAGAACACGCAAGCGGACATTCGGAGCACTAAAGGGCCTATAGTGGAAAAAGGAATATTTTAAATAAAAACTACACAGAAGCATTTTGTGAAACTAATTTTTGATCTGTGCATTCAACTAGCAGAGTTGAACTTTACTATTCATTGAGCAGTTCTGAAACACTCTTTCTGTAGAAACTGCAAGCAGAAGTTTGGAGGGCTAAGAGGACTATAGTGGCAAAAGGAATATCCTCAAATAAAAACTACACAGAAGTATTCTGTGAAACTTCTTTCAGATCTGTGCATTCAACTGGCAGAGTTGTACCTTAATTTTGATTGAGGAGTTTTGAAACATTCTTTCTGTAGAAACTGCAAGTGGACATTCAGAAGTATAAGTGACCTATAGTGGAAATAGGTATATCTTCATATAAAATCTACACCGAAGCATTTAACGAAACTACTTTCTGATCTGTGCATTCAACTAGCAGAGCTGAACCTTACTTTTGGTTCAGCATTTCTGAAACTCTCTTTGTGTAGAAACTGCAAGTGGACATTCAGAGCGCAAAGGGCCTATAGTGGAAAAAGGAATAACTTCAAATAAAAACTACAGAGAAGCATTCTGCGAAACTTCTTTCTGATGTGTGCTGTCAACTCACAGAGTTGCACCTTACATTTTATTGAGAAGTTCTGGAACTCTCTTTCTGTAGAAACTGCAAGAGGACATTCGGAGGGCTAAGGGGCCTACAGTGGAAAAAGGAATATGTTCAAATGAAAACTACACAGAAGCTTTATGTGAAACTTCTTCCTAATCTGTGCCTTCAACTTACAGTGTTGAAACTTACTTTTGATTGAGAAGTTCTGCAACTCTCTTTCTGTAGATACTGCGAGTGGACAATCGGAGGGCTAAGGGAACTATACTGGAAAAATTAATATCTTCAAATAAAAACCACAGAGAAGCATTCTGCGAGACTCCTTTCTGATCTGTGCATTGAACTAGCAGAGTTGAACCTTACTTTTGACTGAGGAGTTTTGAAAAACACTTTCTGTAGAAACTGTAAGCGGACTTTCGGAACGCTAAGGGGCCTATAGTGGGAAAAGGATTATCTTCAAATAAAAAATAAACAGAAGCATTCTGCGAAAGTACTTTCTGATCCGTGCATTCAACTAGCAGAGTTGAACCTTACTTTTAATTGAGCCTTTCTGAAACACTCTTTCTGAAGAAACTGCAAGCCGACATTCGGAGCACTAAGGGGCTTAGAGTGGAAAAAGGAATATGTTCAAATAAAAACTCCACAGAAGCATTCTGCGAGACAACTTCCTGATCTGTGCGTTCAACTAGCATAGTTGAACCTTACTTTTGATTGAGCAGTTCAGAAAGGCCCTTTCTGTAGAAACTAGGAGCGGACATTCGGAACCCTAAGGGGCCTGTAGTGGAAAAAGTAATATCTTCAAATAAAAACTACACAGAAGCATTCTGCGAAAATTCTTTCTGATCTGTGCATTCAACTAACATAGTTGAACCTTAGATTTGATTGAGATGTTCTGAAATTCTCTTTCTGTAGAAACTGCAAGCAGACATTCAGAGCGCTAAGGGGTCTATAGTGGAAAAAGGAATATCTTCAAATAAAAACTACACCAAATTATTCTGTGGAACTTCTTTCTGATCAGTGCGTTCACCTAACAGACTTGAAACTTCCTTTTGATTGAGGAGTTTTGAAACAGTCTTTCTGTAGGAAATGTAATAGGACATTTGGAGCACTACGTGGCCTATCGTGCAAAAAGGAATATCTTCAAATAAGTACTACATAGAAGCATTCTGTGAAACTTCTTTCTGATCTGTGCATTCAACTAACAGAGTAGAACCTTACTTTTGATTGAGGAGTTTTGAAACACTCTTTCTGTAGAAACTGTAAGTGGATATTTGGAGCGCTACGTGGCCTATCGTGGAAAAAAGAATATCTTCAAATAAAAACTACACAGAAGCATTCTGTGAAACTTCTTTCTGATCTGTGCTTTCAAGTAACAGAGTTGAACCTTACTTTTGATTGTGGAGTTTTGAAACAATCTTTCTGTAGAAACTGCAGGTGGACATTTGGAGCCCTACGCAACACATCGTGGAAAAAGGAATGTGATCAAATAAAAACTAAACCGAAGCATTCTGTGAAACTTCTTTCTGATGTGTGCATTCAACTAACAGAGTTGAACCTTACTTTTGATTGAGGTGTTTTGAAACACTCTTTCTGTAGAAACTGCAAGTGGACATTTGGAGCGCTCCGCAGCATATAATGGAAAAAGGAATATCTTCAAATAAAAACTACACAGAAGCATTCTGTGAAGCTTCTTTCTGATCTGTGCATTCAAATAGCAGATTTGAACCTTACTTTTGATTGAGGGAGAAGTTTTGAAACACTCTTTCTGTAGAAACTGCCAGTGTACATTTGGAGCAATACACAGCCTTTCGTGGAAAAAGGAATATCTTCAACAACAAACTACACAGAAGCAATCTGTGAAACTGCTTTCTGATTTGTGCATTCAACTAAAAGAATTGAACCTTACTTTTGATTGAGGAGTTTTGAAACACTCTTTCTGTAGAAACTACAAGTGGATATTTGGAGTGTTAAGAGGCGTATCGTGGAAAAAGTAATATCTTCAAATAAAAACCACACAGAAGCATTCTGTGAAACTTCTCTCTGATCTGTGCATTCAACTAAGAGAGTTGAACCTTGCTTTTGATTGAGGAGTTTTGAAACACTCTTTCTGTAGAAACTGTAAGTGGACATTTGGAGCGCTACGCGGCCTATCGTGGAAAAAGGAATATCTTCAAATAAAAACTACAAAGAAGCATTCTGTGAAACTTCTTTCTGATCTGTGCATTCAACTAGCAGAGTTGAAACTTACTTTTGATTGAGGAGTTTTGAAACACTCTTTCTGTAGGAACTGCAATGGTCATTTGGAGCTCTACGCTGCCTATCGTGGAAAAAGGAATATCTTCAAATAAAAACTACACAGAAGCATTCTGTGAAACTTCTCTCTGATCTGTGCATTCAATTAAGAGAGTTGAAACTTACTTTTGATTGAGTAGTTTTGAAACACTCCTTCTGTAGAAACTGTAAATGGACATTTGGAGTGCTAGGCGGCCTATCGCGGAAGAAGGAATATCTTCAGTTAAAAACTACACAGAAGCATTCTGTGAAACTTCTTTCTGATCTGTGGTTTCAACTAACAGAGATCAACATTACTTTTGATTGAGGAATTTTGAAACACCCTTTCTGTAGAAACTGCAAGTGGACATTTTGAGCGTTATGTGGCCAATCATGGAAAAAGGAATAACTTCAAATAAAAACTACACAGAAGCATTCTGTGAAATTTCTTTATGATCTGGGCATTGAACTAACATAGTTGAACCTTACTTGTGATTGAGGAGTTTTGAAACACTCTTTCTGTAGAAACTGCAAGTGGATATTTGGAGCACTATGCGGCCTTTTGTGGAAAAAGGAATAACTTCAAATAAACCCTATGCAGAAGGATTCTGTGAAACTATTTTCTGACCAGTGTATTCAACTAAGGGTATTGAACCTTACTTTTGATAAAGCCGTTTTGAAACAATCTTTCTGTAGAAACTGCATGTGGACATTTGGAGCGCTACACGGCCTATCGTGGAAAAAGTAATATCTTCAAATAAAAACTACACAGAAGCATTCTGTGAAACTTCTTTCTGATCTTCACATTCAACTAACAGAGTTGAACTTTACTTTTTATTGAGGAGTTTTGAAACACTCTTTCTGTAGAAATGGCAAGTGGATATTTGGAGCGCTAAGAGGCCTATCGTGGAAAAAGGAATAGCTTCAAATAAAAACCACACGGAATCATTCTGTGAAACTTCTTTCTGATCAGTGCATTCAACTAACAGAGTTCAACCTTACTTTTGATTGAGGAGTTTTGAAACACACTTTCTGTAGAAACTGCAACTGGATATTTGGAGCCTTATGTGCCCTGTCGTGGAAAAAGGAATAACTTCAAATAAAAACTACACAGATGCATTCAGTGAAATTTCTTTCTGATCTGTGCATTCCACTAACAGAGTTGAAACTTACTTTTGTTGAGGAGTTTTGAAACACTCTTTCTGTAGAAACTGCAAGTGGACATTTTGAGGGCTATGCGGCCTATCGTGGAAAAAGGAATATCTTCAAATAAAAACTACACAGAAGCATTCTGTGAAACTTCTTTCTGATCTGTGCTTTCAACTAAGAGAGTTGAACCTCACTTTTGGTTCAGGAGTTTTGAAACACTCTTTGTGTAGAAACTGCAAGTGGACATTTGGAGCGCTATGCATTGTGTCATGGAAAAAGGAATATCTTCTAATAAAAACTACACAGATGCATTCTGTGAAAATGCTTTCTGATCTGTGTATTCAACTAAGAGAGTTGAACCTTACTTTTGATTGATGGGTTTTGAAACACTCTTTGTGTAGAAACTGCAAGTGGACATTTGGAGTGCTATGGATTGTGTCATGGAAAAAGGAATATCTTCTAATAAAAACTACACAGATGCATTCTGTGAAAATGCTTTCTGATCTGTGTATTCAACTAAGAGAGTTGAACCTTACTTTTGATTGATGGGTTTTGAAACACTCTTTCTGTAGAAACTGCAAGTGGACATTTGGAGCGCTACGCGGCCTATTGTGGAAAAAGTAATATCTTCAAATAAAAACTACACAGAAGCATTCTGTGAAACTTCTTTCTGATCTGTGCATTCAACTAAAAGAGTTGAACCTTAATTTTGATTGAGGAGTTTGAAATACTCTTTCTGTAGAAACTGCACGTGGACATTTGGAGCGCTACACAGCCTATCGTGGAAAAAGTAATATATTCAAATAAAAACTACACAGAAGCATTCTGTGAAACTGCTTTCTGATCTGTGCATTCAAATAAAGGAGTTGAACCTTAATTTTGATTGAGGAGTTTTGAAACACTCTTTCTGTAGAAACTGCAAGTGGATATTTGGAGCGCTAAGAGGCCTATCGTGGAAAAAGGAATAGCTTCAAATAAAAACCACACGGAATCATTCTGTGAAACTTCTTTCTGATCAGTGCATTCAACTAACAGAGTTCAACCTTACTTTTGATTGAGGAGTTTTGAAACACTCTTTCTGTAGAAACTGCAAGTGGACATTTTGAGCGCTATGCGGCCTATCGTGGAAAAAGGAATATCTTCAAATAAAAACTACACAGAAGCATTCTGTGAAACTTCTTTCTGATCTGTGCTTTCAACTAAGAGAGTTGAACCTCACTTTTGGTTCAGGAGTTTTGAAACACTCTTTGTGTAGAAACTGCAAGTGGACATTTGGAGCACTATGCATTGTGTCATGGAAAAAGGAATATCTTCTAATAAAAACTACACAGATGCATTCTGTGAAAATGCTTTCTGATCTGTGTATTCAACTAAGAGAGTTGAACCTTACTTTTGATTGTTGAGTTTTGAAACACTCTTTCTGTAGAAACTGCAAGTGGACATTTGGAGCGCTACGCGGCCTATTGTGGAAAAAGTAATATCTTCAAATAAAAACTACACAGAAGCATTCTGTGAAACTTCTTTCTGATCTGTGCATTCAACTAAAAGAGTTGAACCTTACTTTTGATTGAGGAGTTTGAAATACTCTTTCTGTAGAAACTGCACGTGGACATTTGTACCGCTACATGGCCTATCGTGGAAAAAGGAATATATTCAAATAAAAACTACACAGAAGCATTCTGTGAAACTTCTTTCTGATCTGTGCATTCAAATAAAGGAGTTGAACCTTAATTTTGATTGAGGAGTTTTGAAACACTTTCTGTAGAAACTGCATGTGGACATTTGGAGAGCTACGGGGCTTGTCGTGGAAAAAGGAATCTCTTCAAATAAAGACTACAGAGATGCATTCTGTGAAACATCTTTCTGATCTATCCATTCAACTAACAGAGTTGAACCTCACTTTTGATTCGGGAGTTTTGAAACACTATTTCTGTAGAAAGTGCAAGAGGACATTTTGAGAACTATGCCATCTATCGTGGGAAAAGAAATATCCTCAAACATAAACTATACAGAAGCATTCTGTGAAACTTCTTTCTGATCTGTGCATTCAACTAACAGAGTTGAACATTAGTTTTCATTGAGGAGTTTGAAACACTCTTTCTGTAGAAACTGCAAGAGGACATTTGTAGCGCTATGCTACCTATCGCGGAAAAAGGAATATCTTTATATAAAAACTACACAGAAGCATTCTGTGAAACTTCTTTCTGATCTCTGCATTCAACTAACAGAGTTGAACCTTGCTTTTGATTGTGGAGTTTTGAAACACTCTTTCTGTAAGAACTGCAAGTGGACATTTGGAGCGCTACACGGCCTATCGTGGAAAAAGGAATATCTTCAAACGAAAACTACACAGAAGCATTCTGTGAAACTTCTTTCTGATCTGTGCATTCAACTAAGAGAGTTGAAGCTTACTTTTCATTGAGGAGTTTTGAAACACTTTTTCTGTAGAAATTGCATGTGGACATTTGAAACGATAAACAGCCTGCCATGGAAAAAGTAATAACTTCAACAAAAACTACACAGAAGCATTCCATGAAACTTCTTTCTGATCTGTGCATTCAACTAACACTGTTGAACCTTACTTTTGAGTGAGGAGTTTTGAAACACTCTTGCTGTAGAAACTTCAAGTGGACATTTGGAGTGCTATGCAGCCTATCGTGGAAAAAGGAATATCTTCCAATAAAAACTACACAGAAGCATTCTGTGCAATTACTTTCTGATCTGTGCATTCAACTAACAGAATTGAAAATCACTTTTGAGTGAGGAGTTTGGAAACACTCTTTCTGTAGAAACTGCAATTGGACATTTAGAGCGCTACGCGGCCTACCGTGGAAAAAGGAATAACTTCAAATAAAAACTACAAAGAAGCATTCTGTGAAACTTCTTTCTGGTCTGTGCAATCAAGTAACAGAGTTGCAGCTTACTTTTTTGAGGAGTTTTGAAACATTCTTTCGATACAAAATGCAAGTGGACCTTTACAGACCTAAGAAGCCTAACATGGAAAAAGGAATATCTTCAAAAAAAAACTACACAGAAGCATTCTGTGAAATTACTTTCTGATCTGTCCATTCAACTAAGGGAGTTGAACCTTACTTTTGATTGAGGAATTTTGAAACACTCTTTCTGTAGAAACTGCAAGTGGACATTTGGAGCGCTACGAGGCCAATCGTGTAAAAAGGAATATCTTGAAATAAAAAATACACAGAAGCATTCCGTCAAACTTCTTTGTGATCTCTGCATTCAACTAACAGAGTTGAACCCTACTTTTGATGGAGGAGTTTTGAAAAACTATTTCTGTAGAAAGCGCAACTGGATGTTTGGAGCGCTACGCAGCCTATCATGGAAAAAGGATTACCTTGAAATAAAAACTACACAGAAGCATTCTTTGAAAGTTCTTTCTGATCTGTGTTTTCAACTAACAGAGTTGAACCTTACTTTTGATTGAGGAGTTTTAAAACACTCTTTCTGTAGAAACTGCAAGTGGACGTTTGGAGCACTATTTGGCCTACAGTGGAAAAAAAATATCTTCAAATAAAAACTACACAGAATCATTCTGTGAAACTTCTTTCTGATCTGTGCATTCAACTGACAGTGTTGAACCTTACTTTTGGTTGAGGAGTTTTGAAACACACTTTCTGTAGAAACTGCAAGTGGACGTTTGGAGCGCTAGTTGGCCTAGAGTGGAAAAAAAATATCTTCAAATAAAAACTACAAGAAGCATTCTGTGAAACTACTTTCTGATCTGTGCATTCAACTGACAGTGTTGAATCTTACTTTTGATTGAGGAGTTTTGAAAGACTCTTTCTGTAGAAACTGCAAGTGGACATTTGTAGCGCTACGTGGCCTATCGTGGAAAAAGGAGTATCTTCAAATAAAAACTACACAGAAGCATTCTGTGCAACTACTTTCTGATCTGTACATTCAAATAACAGAGCTGAACCTTACTTTTGATTGAGGAGTTTTGAAACGCTCCTTCCGTAGAAACTGCAAATGGACATTTGGAGTGCTACGCGGTCTATCATGAAAAAAGGGATATCTTCAAATAAAAACTACACAGAAGCATTCTGTGAAACTTCTTTCTGATCTCTTCATTCAAGTAACAGAGGTGAAGTTTACTTTTGATTGAGGAGTTTTGAAACAATCTTTCTGTAGAAACTGCAAGTGGACATTTTGAGGCCTAAGAGGCCTAACGTGGAAAAAGGAATACTTCAAATAAAAACTACACAGAAGCATTCTGTGAAACTTCTTTCTGATCTGTGCATTCAACTAACAGAGTTGAACCTTCCTTTTGATTGAGGAGTTTTGAAGCACTCTTTCTGTAGAAATTGGAAGTGGAAATTTGGAGCGCTATGCGGCCTATAGTGGAAAAAGGAGTATCTTCAAATAAAAACTACACAGAAGCATTCTGTGCAACTTCTTTTTGATCTGTGCATTCAACTAACAGAGTTGAACCTTACTTTCGATTGAGGAGTTTTGAAACATTCTTTCTGTAGAAGCCTCAAGTGGACATTTGAAGCGCTAAACAGCCTCCTGTGAAAAAAGGCATATCTTCAAATAAAAACTACACAGAACCATTCTGTGAAACTTCTTTCTGATATGTGCATTCAACTAAGAGAGTTCAACCTTACTTTTGATTGAGGAGATTTGAAACACTCTTTCTGTAGAAACTGCAAGTGCACATTAGGAGCGCTACGTGGCCTGTCGTTTAAACAGGAATATCCTTAAAGAAAACTACACAGAAGCATTCTGTGAAACTACTTTCTCATCTGAGCATTCAGATAACAGAGTTGAACCTTACTTTTGATGGAGGAGTGTTGAAACACTCTTTCTGTAGAAAGTGCAAGTGGACATTTGGAGTGTAACGCGGCTCAACATGGAAAAAGGAATATCTTCAAATAAAAACTATACAGAAGCATTCAGTGAAACTTCTTTCCAATCTCTGCATTCAAGTAACAGAGGTGAGGTTTACTTTTGATTGAGGAGTTTTGAAACACTCTTTCTGTAGAAACTGCAAGTGGACATTTGGAGGCCTAAGAGGCCTTACGTGGAAAAAGGAATATCTTCAAAGAAAAACTACACAGAAGCATTGTCTGAAACTTCTTTCTGATCTGTGCATTCAACTAACAGACACGAACCTTCCTTTTGATTGAGGAGTTCTGAAACACTCTTTCTGTACAAACTGCAAGTGGACATTTGGAGTGCTTCCCGGGTTATTGTGGAGGAAAGAGTATCTTCAAATAAAAACTAAACTGAAGCATTCTGTGAAACTACTTTCTGATCTGTGTATTCAGGTAATAGAGTTGAACCGTACTTTTGATTGAGGAGTTTTGAAACCCTCTTTCTATAGAAACTGCAAGTGGACATTTGCAGTGCTATGCAGCCTATTGTGGAAAAAGGAGTATCTTTAAATTAAAACTACACAGAAGCATTCTGTGAAACTATTTTCTGATCTGTGCATTCAACTAAAAGAGTTGATACTTACTTTTGATTGAGGAGTTTTGAAACTTTCTGTTGAAACTGCAAGTGGATATTTGGAACGCTATGCGGCCGGTCTTGGAAAAGGAATAACTTCAAATAAAAACTACAAAGAAGAATTCTGTGAAACTTCTTTCTGATCTGTTCATTCAACTAACAGAGTTGAAACTTACTTTTGATTCAGGAGTTTTCAAACACTCTTTCTGTAAAAACTGCAAGTGGACATTTGGAGTGCTACGTGGCCTATCGTCGAAAAAGGAGTATCTTCAAATAAAAACTACACAGAAGCATTCTGTGAAACTTCTTTCTGATCTGTGCATTCAACTAACAGAGAGGAACCTTACTTTTGATTGAGGAGTTTTTAAACACTCTTACTGTACAAAGTGCAAGTGGACATCTGGAGCGCTACGCAGCCCATCGTGGAAAAAGAATATCCTCAAATAAAAACTACACAGAAGCATTCTATGAAACTACATTCTGATCTGTGCATTCAACTAACAGAGATGAATCTTATTTTTGGTTGAGGAGTTTTGAAACACTCTTTCAGCAGTAACTGCAATTGGACATTTGAAGTGCTGCGCAGCCTGTCGTGCAAAAGGAATATCTTCAAATAAAAACTACGCAGAAGCATTCTGTGAAACTTCTTTCTGATCTGTGCATTTAACTAACAGAGTTGAACCTTACTTTTGATTGAAGAGTTTTGAAACACACTTTCTGTAGAAACTGCAAGTGGATATTGGGAGCGCTAAGAAGCCTATTGTGGAAAAAGGAATATCATCAAAGAAAAACTACATTGAAGAATTCTGTGAAACTTCTTTCTGATCTGTGCATTCAACTAATAGACTTTAAACTTATTTTTGGTTGAGGAGATATGAAACACTCTTTCTGTAGAAACTGCAAGTGGACTTTTGCAGCGATGCGCGGCCTATCGTGGAAAAAGGAATAACTTCAAATAAAAACTACACAGAAGCATTCTGTGAAACTACTTTCTGAACTGTGCATTCAACTAACAGATTTGAACCTCACTTTTGTTACAGGAGTTTTGAAATACTCATTCTGTAGAACCTGCAAGTGGACATTTTGAGCGCCACGTGGCCCATCGTGAAAAAGGGAATATCTTCAAAGAAAAACTACACGGAAGCATTCTGTGAAACATGTTTCTGATCATTGCATTCAACTAACTGAGATGAAACTTACTTTTGATGGAGGAGTTTTGAAACACGCTTTCTGTTGAAACTGCAATTGGGCATTTGGAGGGCTACACGACCTTTCATGGAAAAAGGAATATCTTCAAATAAAAACTACACAGAAGCATTCTGTGAAACATCTTTCTGATCTGTGCATTCAAATAACAGAGTTGAACCTTACTTTGATTGAGGAGTTTCGAAAATCTCTATCTGTAGAACCTACAAGTAGACATTTGGAGTGTTACACGGCCTATCGTGGATAAAGGAATATCTTCCAATAAAAGCTACACAGAAGCATTCTGTGAAACTAAATTCTGATCTGTGCATTCAACTAACAGAGTTGAAACTTTCTTTTGTTTGAGGAGTTTGGAAACAATCTTTCTGTAGAAACTGCAAGTGGACCTTTGGAGCACTACGAGGCCTATTGTGGAAAAAGGAATATCTTCAAATAAAAACTACACAGAAGCATTCTGTGAAATTACTTTCTGATCTGTCCATTCAACTAAGGGAGTTGAACCTTACTTTTGATTGAGGAATTTTGAAACACTCTTTCTGTAGAAACTGCAAGTGGACATTTGGAGCGCTACGAGGCCAATCGTGTAAAAAGGAATATCTTGAAATAAAAAATACACAGAAGCATTCCGTCAAACTTCTTTGTGATCTCTGCATTCAACTAACAGAGTTGAACCCTACTTTTGATGGAGGAGTTTTGAAAAACTATTTCTGTAGAAAGCGCAACTGGATGTTTGGAGCGCTACGCAGCCTATCATGGAAAAAGGATTACCTTGAAATAAAAACTACACAGAAGCATTCTGTGAAACATCTTTCTGATCTGTGCATTCAAATAACAGAGTTGAACCTTACTTTTGATTGAGGAGTTTCGAAAATCTCTATCTGTAGAACCTACAAGTAGACATTTGGAGTGTTACACGGCCTATCGTGGATAAAGGAATATCTTCCAATAAAAGCTACACAGAAGCATTCTGTGAAACTAAATTCTGATCTGTGCATTCAACTAACAGAGTTGAAACTTTCTTTTGTTTGAGGAGTTTGGAAACAATCTTTCTGTAGAAACTGCAAGTGGACCTTTGGAGCACTACGAGGCCTATTGTGGAAAAAGGAATATCTTCAAATAAAAACTACACAGAAGCATTCTGTGAAATTACTTTCTGATCTGTCCATTCAACTAAGGGAGTTGAACCTTACTTTTGATTGAGGAATTTTGAAACACTCTTTCTGTAGAAACTGCAAGTGGACATTTGGAGCGCTACGAGGCCAATCGTGTAAAAAGGAATATCTTGAAATAAAAAATACACAGAAGCATTCCGTCAAACTTCTTTGTGATCTCTGCATTCAACTAACAGAGTTGAACCCTACTTTTGATGGAGGAGTTTTGAAAAACTATTTCTGTAGAAAGCGCAACTGGATGTTTGGAGCGCTACGCAGCCTATCATGGAAAAAGGATTACCTTGAAATAAAAACTACACAGAAGCATTCTTTGAAAGTTCTTTCTGATCTGTGCATTCAAATAACAGAGTTGAACCTTACTTTTGATTGAGGAGTTTCGAAAATCTCTATCTGTAGAACCTACAAGTAGACATTTGGAGTGTTACACGGCCTATCGTGGATAAAGGAATATCTTCCAATAAAAACTACACAGAAGCATTCTGTGAAACTAAATTCTGATCTGTGCATTCAACTAACAGAGTTGAAACTTTCTTTTGTTTGAGGAGTTTGGAAACAATCTTTCTGTAGAAACTGCAAGTGGACCTTTGGAGCACTACGAGGCCTATTGTGGAAAAAGGAATATCTTCAAATAAAAACTACACAGAAGCATTCTGTGAAATTACTTTCTGATCTGTCCATTCAACTAAGGGAGTTGAACCTTACTTTTGATTGAGGAATTTTGAAACACTCTTTCTGTAGAAACTGCAAGTGGACATTTGGAGCGCTACGAGGCCAATCGTGTAAAAAGGAATATCTTGAAATAAAAAATACACAGAAGCATTCCGTCAAACTTCTTTGTGATCTCTGCATTCAACTAACAGAGTTGAACCCTACTTTTGATGGAGGAGTTTTGAAAAACTATTTCTGTAGAAAGCGCAACTGGATGTTTGGAGCGCTACGCAGCCTATCATGGAAAAAGGATTACCTTGAAATAAAAACTACACAGAAGCATTCTTTGAAAGTTCTTTCTGATCTGTGTTTTCAACTAACAGAGTTGAACCTTACTTTTGATTGAGGAGTTTTAAAACACTCTTTCTGTAGAAACTGCAAGTGGACGTTTGGAGCACTATTTGGCCTACAGTGGAAAAAAAATATCTTCAAATAAAAACTACACAGAATCATTCTGTGAAACTTCTTTCTGATCTGTGCATTCAACTGACAGTGTTGAACCTTACTTTTGGTTGAGGAGTTTTGAAACACACTTTCTGTAGAAACTGCAAGTGGACGTTTGGAGCGCTAGTTGGCCTAGAGTGGAAAAAAAATATCTTCAAATAAAAACTACAAGAAGCATTCTGTGAAACTACTTTCTGATCTGTGCATTCAACTGACAGTGTTGAATCTTACTTTTGATTGAGGAGTTTTGAAAGACTCTTTCTGTAGAAACTGCAAGTGGACATTTGTAGCGCTACGTGGCCTATCGTGGAAAAAGGAGTATCTTCAAATAAAAACTACACAGAAGCATTCTGTGCAACTACTTTCTGATCTGTACATTCAAATAACAGAGCTGAACCTTACTTTTGATTGAGGAGTTTTGAAACGCTCCTTCCGTAGAAACTGCAAATGGACATTTGGAGTGCTACGCGGTCTATCATGAAAAAAGGGATATCTTCAAATAAAAACTACACAGAAGCATTCTGTGAAACTTCTTTCTGATCTCTTCATTCAAGTAACAGAGGTGAAGTTTACTTTTGATTGAGGAGTTTTGAAACAATCTTTCTGTAGAAACTGCAAGTGGACATTTTGAGGCCTAAGAGGCCTAACGTGGAAAAAGGAATACTTCAAATATAAACTACACAGAAGCATTCTGTTAAACTTCTTTCTGATCTGTGAATTCAACTAACAGATTTGAACCTTCCTTTTGATTGAGGAGTTTTGAAGCACTCTTTCTGTAGAAATTGGAAGTGGACATTTGGAGCGCTATGCGGCCTATAGTGGAAAAAGGAGTATCTTCAAATAAAAACTACACAGAAGCATTCTGTGCAACTACTTTCTGATCTGTACATTCAACTAACAGAGCTGAACCTTACTTTTGATTGAGGAGTTTTGAAACACTCCTTCTGTAGAAACTGCAAATGGACATTTGGAGTGCTACGCGGTCTATCATGGAAAAAGGGATATCTTCAAATAAAAACTACACAGAAGCATTCTGTGAAACTTCTTTCTGAAATCTTCATTCAAGTAACAGAGGTGAAGTTTACTTTTGATTGAGGAGTTTAGAAACAATCTTTCTGTAGAAACTGCAAGTGGACATTTGGAGGCCTAAGAGGCCTCACGTGGAAAAAGGAATATCTTCAAATAAAAACTACACAGAAGCACTCTGTTAAACTTCTTTCTGATCTGTGCATTCAACTAACAGAGTTGAACCTTCCTTTTGATTGAGGAGTTTTGAAGCACTCTTTCTGTAGAAATTGGAAGTGGACATTTGGAGCGCTATGCGGCCTATAGTGGAAAAAGGAGTATCTTCAAATAAAAACTACACAGAAGCATTCTGTGCAACTTCTTTTTGATCTGTGCATTCAACTAACAGAGTTGTATCTTACTTTTAATTGCGGAGTTTTGAAACACTCATTCTGTAGAAACTGCAAATGGACATTTGGAGCGCTAAGAGGCCCATCATGGAAAAAGGAATATCTTCAAATAAAAACTACACAGAAGCATTCTATGAAACCTGTTTCTGATCTCTGCATTCAACTAACAGAGTTGAACCTTACTTTTGATTGAGGAGTTTTGAAATAGTCTTTCCGTAGAAACTGCAAGTGGACATTTGGAGCGCTACGTGACCTATCGTGGAAAAAGGAATATCTTCAACTGAAACCTCACAGAAGCATTCTGTGAAACTTGTTTCTGATCTTTGCATTCAACTAACAGAGTTCAAGGTTACTTTTGATTGTGGAGTTTTGAAACATTCTTTCTGTAGAAACTGCAAATGGACATTTGTAGCACTACATGGACTATCATGGAAAAAGGAGTATCTTCAAATAAAAAGTACACAGAAGCATTCTGTGAAACTTCTTTCTGATATGTGCATTCAACTGACAGATGGAGCGCTACAAGGCCCATCGTGTAAAAAGTAATATCTTCTTATGAAAACTACCCAGAAGCATTCTGTGAATCTTCTTTCTGATCTGTGCATTCAACTCACAGAGTTGAACTTTGCTTTTGATTGAAGAGTTTTGAAACACAGTTTCGGTAGTAACTGCAACTGGACATTTCGAGTACTAATAAGCCTATCGTGGAAAAAGGAATATCATCAAATAAAAACTACACAGAAGCATTCTGTGAAACTACATTCTGATCTGTGCATTCAACTAACATAGATGAATCTTATTTTTGGTTGAGGAGATTTGAAACACTATTACAGTAAAAACTGCAATTGGATATTTGAAGCGCTGCGAGGCCTGTTGTGGAAAAAGGAAAATATTCAAATAAAATCTACGCAGAAGCATTATGTGAAACTTCTTTCTGATCTGTGCATTAAACTAACAGAGTTTAACCTTACTTTTGATTGAAGTGTTTTGAAACACACTTTCTGTAGAAACTGCAAGTGGACATTTGGAGCGCTAAGAAGCCTAATGTGGAAAAAGGAATATCATCAAATATAAACTACCCAGAAGCATTCTTTGAAACTTCTTTCTGATCTGTGCATTCAACTAATAGACTTTAAACTTATTTTTGGTTGAGGAGTTTTGAAACAATCGTTCTGTAGAAACTGCAAGTGGATATTTGCAGTGATGGGTGGCCTATCGTGGAAAAAGGAATAACTTCAAATAAAAACTACACAGAAGCATTCTGTGAAACTACTTTCTGATCTGTGCATTCAACTAACTGATTTGAACCCTACTTTTGTTTGAGGAGTTTGAAACACTCATTCTGTAGAACCTGCAAGTGGAAATTTTGAGTGCTACGTGGCCCATTGTGGAAAAGAGAATATCTTCAAAGAAAAACTACACGGAAGCATTCTGTGAAACATGTTTCTGATCATTGCATTCAACTAACTGAGCTGAAACTTAATTTTCACGGAGGAGTTTTGAAACACGCTTTCTGTTAAAACTGAAATTGGACTTTGGAGGGCTACACGACCTTTCGTGGAAAAACGAATATCTTCAAATAAAAACTACAGAGAAGCATTCTGTGAAACATCTTTCTGACCTTTGTATTCAACCAACTGAGTTGAACCTTACTTTTGATTGAGGAGTTTTGAAACTCCCTATCTGTAGAAACTGCAAGTAGACGTTTGGAGTGCTACGTGGCCTGTCGTGGAAAAAGGAATATCTTCAAATAAAAACTACACAGAAGCATTCTTTGAAACTTAATTCTGATCTGTGCATTCAACTAACAGAGTTGAAAATTTCTTTTGATTGAAGAGTTTGGAAACAATCTTTCTGTAGAAACTGCAAGTGGAAATTTTGAGTGCTACGTGGCCCATCGTGGAAAAGAGAATATCTTCAAAGAAAAACTACACGGAAGCATTCTGTGAAACATGTTTCTGATCATTGCATTCAACTAACTGAGCTGAAACTTAATTTTCACGGAGGAGTTTTGAAACACGCTTTCTGTTAAAACTGAAATTGGACTTTGGAGGGCTACACGACCTTTCGTGGAAAAACGAATATCTTCAAATAAAAACTACAGAGAAGCATTCTGTGAAACATCTTTCTGACCTTTGTATTCAACCAACTGAGTTGAACCTTACTCTTGATTGAGGAGTTTTGAAACTCCCTATCTGTAGAAACTGCAAGTAGACGTTTGGAGTGCTACGTGGCCTGTCGTGGAAAAAGGAATATCTTCAAATAAAAACTACACAGAAGCATTCTTTGAAACTTAATTCTGATCTGTGCATTCAACTAACAGAGTTGAAAATTTCTTTTGATTGAAGAGTTTGGAAACAATCTTTCTGTAGAAACTGCAAGTGGACGTTTGAGCGCTACGAGGTCTATCGTGGAAATAGGAATATCTTCAAATAAAAACTACACAGAAGCATTCTGTGAAATTTCTTTCTGATCTGTCCATTCAACTAACAGAGTTAAACCTTACTTTTGATTGAGGAATTTTGAAACACTCTTTCTGTGGAAACTGCAAGTGGACATTTGGAGCGCTATGAGTCCAATCATGGAAAAAGGAATATCTTGAAATATAAACTGCACACAAGCATTCCGTCAAACTTCTTTGTGATCTCTGCATTCTACTAACAGAGTTGAACCTTACTTTTGATTGAGGAGTTTTGAAAAACTATTTCTTTAAAAAGTGCTTGTGGACATTTGGAGCGCTACGTGGCCTATCATGGAAAAAGTATTATCTTGAAATAAAAACTACATAGAAGCATTCTGTGAAAGTTCTTTCTGATCTGTGTTTTCAACTAACAGAGTTGAACCTTACTTTACATTGAGGAGTTTTGAAACACTCTTTCTGCAGAAACTGCAAGTGGACATTTGGAGCGCTACGCATCCTATCGTGGAAAAAAGAATACCTTCAAATGAAAACTACATAGAAGCATTCTGTGAAACTAGTTTCTGATCTGTGCATTCAACTAACAGAGTTGAACCTTACTTTTTATTGAGGAGTTTTGAAACACACTTTCTGTAGAAACTGCAAGTGGACGTTTGGAGCACTAGTTGGCATATCATGAGAAAAGGAATATCTTCAAATAAAAACTACATAGAAGCATTCTGTGAAACTTCTTTATGATCTGTGCATGCAACTAACAAAGTTGAATCTTACTTTTGATTGAGGAGTTTTGAAACAATCTTTTTGTAGAAACTGCAAGTGGACATTTGGAGCGCTACGCGGCCTATAGGGGAAAAAGGAATATCTTCAAATAAAACTTACACAGAAGCATTCTGTGAAACTTCTTTCTGATCTGTGCATTCAACTCACAGAGTTGAACTTTACTTTTGATTTAAGAGTTTCGAAACACAGTTTCGGTAGAAACCGCAACTGGACATTTCGAGCACTAATAAGCTTATCGTGGAAAAAAGAATATCATCAAATAAAAACTACACAGAAGCATTCTGTGAAACTACATTCTGATCTGTGCATTCAACTAACAGAGATGAATCTTATTTTTGGTTGAGGAGTTTTGAAACACTCTTTCAGTAGAAACTGCAATTGGACATTTGAAGCGCTGCACGGCCTGTCATGGAAAAAGGAAAATCTTCAAATAAAAACTATGCAGAAGGATTCTGTGTAACTTCTTTCTGATCTGTGCATTTAACTAACAGAGTTGAACTTTACTTTTGATTGAAGAGTTTTGAAACACACTTTCCGTAGAAACTGCAAGTGGACATTGGTAGCGCTAAGAAGCCTATTGTGGAAAAAGGAATATCATCAAATAAAAACTACACAGAAGCATTCTGTGAAATTCTTTCTGATCTGTGCATTCAACTAATAGACTTTAAACTTATTTTTGGTTGAGGAGTTTTGAAACCCTCTTTCTGTAGAAACTGCAAGTGGACATTTGCAGTGATGCGCGTCCTATCGTGGAAATAGGAATAACTTCAAATAAAAACTACACAGAAGCATTCTGTGAAACTACTTTCTGAACTGTGCATTCAACTAACAGATTTGAACCTCACTTTCTTTTGAGGAGTTTTGAAACACTCATTCTGTAGAACCTGCAAGTGGACCTTTTGAGCAATACGTGGCCCATCTTGGAAAAGGGAATATCTTCAAAGAAAAACTACATGGAAGCATTCTGTGAAACATGTTTCTGATCATTGCATTCAGCTAACTGAGCTGAAACTTACTTTTCATGGAGGAGTTTTGAAACACAGTTTCTGTTGAAACTGCAATTGGACATTTGGAAGGCTACGCGATCTTTCGTGGAAAAACGAATATCTTCAAATAAAAACTACACAGAAGCATTCTGTGAAACATCTTTCTGATCTCTGCATTCAACCAACACAGTTGAACCTTACTTTTGATTGAGGAGTTTTGAAATTCTGTATCTGTAGAACCTGCAAGTGGACATTTGGAGTGCTACGCGGCCTATGATGGAAAAAGGAATATCTTCAAAGAAAAACTACACAGAAGCATTCTGTGAAACTTAATTCTGATCTGTGCATTCAACTAACAGAGTGGAAACTTTCTTTTGAATGAGGAGTTTGGAAACAATCTTTCTGTAGAAACTGCAAGTGGACGTTTGGAGCACTACAAGGCCTATCGTGGAAAAAGGAATATCTTCAAATAAAAACTACACAGAAGCATTCTGTGAAATTTCTTTCTGTTCTGTCCATTCAACTAAGAGAGTTGAACCTTACTTTTGATTGAGGAATTTTGAAACTCTCTTTCTGTGGAAACTGCAAGTGGACATTTGGAGCACTACGAGGCCTTTCGTGGAAAAGGGAATATCTTGAAATAAAAACTACAAAGAAGCATTCCGTCAAACATCTTTGTGATCTCTGCATTCAACTAACAGGGTTGAACCTCACTTTTGATGGAGGAGTTTTGAAAAACTATTTCTGTAGAACGTCCAAGTGGATGATTGGAGCGCAAGTTGGCCTATTGTGAAAAAAGGAATGTCTTCAAATAAAAACTACATAGAAGCATTCTGTGAAACTTCTTTATGATCTGTGCATTCAACTAACAAATTTTAACCTTAGTTTTGATTGAGGAGTTTTGAAACAATCTTTTTGTAGAAACTGCAAGTGGACATTTGGAGCGCTCCGTGGCCTATAGTGGAAAAAGCAATATCTTCAAATAAAAATTACACAGAAGCATTCTGTGAAACTTCTTTCTGATCTGTGAATTCAACTAACAGAGTTGTAGCTTACTTTTGATTGAGGAGCTTTGAAACACTCTTTCTGTAGAAACTGCAAGTGGACATTTGGAGCGCTACGCAGCCTATCTTGGAAAAAGGAATATCTTCAAGAAAAAAACTACAGAGCAGCGTTCTGTGAAACTTCTTTCTATTGTGTGAATTCAACTAACAGAGTTGAACCTTACTTTAGTTGAGGAGTTTTGAAACAATCTTTCTGTAGAAATTGCAAGTGGACATTTAGAGCGCAACGTGTCCTATCATGGAAAAAGGAATATCTCAAACTAAAAACTACACAGACGCATTCTTTGAAACATCTTTCTGATCTGTGCATTCACCTATCAGAGTTGAACCTTACATTTGATTCACGAGTTCTGAAACACTCTTTCTGTAGAAACTGCAATTGAACTTTAGGAGCGCTACACGGCCTCTCATGAAATAGGAATGCCTTCAAATAAAAACTGCACAGAAGCATTCTGTGAAATTACTTTCTGATCTGTGCATTCAACTATCAGAGTGGAACCTTACTTTTGAGAGAGGAGTTTTGAAACACTGTTTCTGTGGAAACTGCAAGTGGACACTTGGAGTGCTACCGGCCTATCGTGCAAAAAGGAATATCTTCAAATAAAAACTACACAGAAGCATTCTGTGAAACTTCTTTCTGATCTGTGCATTCAACTAACAGAGTTGAACCGTACTTTAGATTGAGGAGTTTTGAAACACTATTTCTGTAGAAACTGCAAGTGGACATTTGGATTGCTACGCGGCCTATCATGGAAAAAGGAATATCTTCAATTAAAAACTACAAAGAAGCATTCTGTGAAACATCTTTCTGATCTCTGCATTCAACTAATGGAGTTGAACCTTACCTTTGATTGAGGAGTTTTGAAACACTGTTTCTGTAGAAAATGCAAGTGGACATTGGAGAGCTACGAAGACTATCGTGGATAAAGGAATATCCTCAAATAAATAGTACACAGAAGCATTGTGTGAAAATTCTTTCTGTTCTGTGCATTCAACTAACAGAGTTGAACCTTAGTTTTGAATGAGTTTTGAAACACTATTTCGGTAGAAACTTCAAGTGGACATTTGAGCGCTACACGGCCTATCGTGGAAAAAGGAATATCTTCTACTGAAAACTAAACAGAAGCATTCTGTGAATCTTCTTTCTGATCTGTGCATTCAACTAACAGAGTTGAAACTTACTTTTGATTGAGGAGTTTTGAAACACTTTTTCTGTAGAAACTGCAGGTGGACATTTGGAGCGCTACGAGGCCAATTGCGGAAAAATTAATATCTTCAAATAAAAACTACACAGAAGCATTCTGTGAAACTTCTCTCTGATCTGTGCATTCAACTAACAGAGCTGAACCATTGTTTTGATTGAAAAGTTTTGAAACACTCTTTCTGTAGAAACTGCAAGTGGACATTTGGAGCGATGCGCGGCCAGTAGTGGAAAAAGGAATATCTTAAAATAAAAATTAAACAGAAGCATTCTGTGAAAATTCTTTCTGATCTGTGCATTCAACTAACAGAGTTGAATCTTAGTTTTGATTGAGGGGTTTTGAAAGACTCTTTCTGTAGAAACTGCAAGTGGACATTTGGAGCACTAAGCGGACTATCGTGGGAAAATGAATATCTTCAAATAAAAACTACACAGAAGCATTCTATGAAACTTAATTCTGATCTGTGCATTCAACTAACAGAGTTGAAACTTACTTTTTATTGAGGAGTATTGAAACACTCTTTCTGTGGAAACTGCAAGTGGATGTTTGGAGCGCTACAAGGCCTGTCGTGTAAAAAGGAATATCTTCAAATAGAAACTACACAGAAGCATTCTGTGAAATCTCTTTCTGATCTGTTCATTCAAATAACAGAGTTGAACCTTACTTTTGATTGAGGAATTTTGAAACTCTCTTTCTGTAGAAACTGCATGTGGACATTTGGAGCATTCCGAGGCCTATCGTGGAAAAAGGAATATCTTGAAATTAAAACTACACAGAATCATTACGTCAAACTTCTTTGTGATCTCTGCATTCAACTAACAGAGTTGAACCTTACTCTTGATTAAGGAGTTTTGAAACACACTTTCTGTAGAAATTGCAAGTGGACGTTTGGAGCGCTAGTTGGCCTATCGTGAAAAAAGGAATATCTTCAAATAAAAACTACATAGAAGCATTCTGTGAAACTTCTTTATGATCTGTGCATTCAACTAACGGAGTTGAACTGTTGTTTTGATTGAAAAGTTTTGAAACACTCTTTCTGTAGAAACTGCAAGTGGACATTTGGAGCAATGCAAGGCCTGTCGTGGAAAAAGGAATATCTTCAAATAAAAGCTATACAGAAGGATTCTGTGAAACTTCTTTCTGATTTGTGCTTTCAACTAACAGAGTTGAACCTTACTTTTGATTGAGGAGTTTTGAAACACTCTTTCTGTATAACCTGCAAGTGGACATTTGGAGCTCTAAGCATCCTATCGTGGAAAAAGGAATACCTTCAAATATAAACTACACAGAAGCATTCTGTGAAAACCTTTCTGATCTGTGCATTCAATGAACAGAGTTGAACCTTACTTTTGATTGAGGAGTTTTGAAACACACTTTTTGTAGAAACTGCAAGTGGACGTTTGGAGCGCTAGGTGGCCTATCGTGAAAAAAAGGAATATCTTCAAATAAAAACTACATAGAAGCATTCTGTGAAGCTTCCTCAACTGTGCATTCGACTAACAGTGTAGAAACTTACTTTTGATTGAGGAGTTTTGAAACACTCTTTCTGTAGAAACTGCAAGTGGACATTTGGAACCCTTCTCGGCCTATCATGGAAAAAAGAATATCTTCAAATAAAAACTACACCAAAGCATTCTGTGAAACCTCCTTCTGATCCGTGCCTTCAACTAACAGAGTTGAACCTTACTTTTCATTCAGGAGATTTGAAACACTCTTTCTGTAGAAACTGCCACTGGACATTTGCAGGACTACGTGGCCTAACTTGGAAAAAGGATTGCCTTCAAATAAAGGCTACACAGAAGCATTCTGTGAAACTTCTTTCTGATCTGTGCATTCAACAAAGAGCATTGAACCTTACTTTTGATTGAGTAGTTTTGAAACACTCTTTCTGTAGAAACTGCAAGTGGACATTTGGAGCGTTACACAGCCTATCTTGGAAAAAGGAATATCTTCATATGAAAACTACACAGAAGCATTCTGTGAAACTCCTTTCTGATCTGTGCATTCAAATAACAGAGTTGAACCTTACTTTGGATTGAGGAGTTTTGAAACACTCTTTCTGTAGAAACTGCAAGTGGACATTTGGAGTGCTTAGCCGCCTATCGTGGAAAAAGGAATATTTTCAAATAAAAACTACACAGTAGCATTCTGTGAAACTTCCTCATCTGTGCATTCGACTAACAGTGTAGAACTTTACTTTAGATTGAGGAGTTTTGAAACACTCTTTCTGTAGAAACTGCAAGTGGACATTTGGAAAGCTTCTCGGCCTATCGTGGAAAAGAGAATATCTTCAAATAAAAACTACAGAGAAGCATTCTGTGAAACCTGTTTCTGATCCGTGCCTTCAACTAACAGAGTGGAACCTTACTTTTCATTGAGGAGTTTTGAAACACTCTTTCTGTAGAAACTTCCACTGGACATTTGCAGGACTATGCGGCGTATCGTGGAAAAAGGAATGTCTTCAAATAAAGGCTATACAGAAGCATTCTGTGAAACCTCTATCCGATCTGTGCATTCAACAAAGAGCATTGAAACTTAGTTTTGATTGAGGAGTTTTGAAACACTCTTTCTGTAGAAACTGCAAGTGGACATTTGTAGTGTTACGCGGCCTATCTTGGAAAAAGGAATATCTTCCAATAAAAACTACACAGAAGGATTCTGTGAAACTTCTTTCTGATCTGTGAATTCAAATAACAGAGTTGAAGCTTAATTTTGATTGAGGAGTTTTGAAACATGCTTTCTGTAGAAATTACAAGTGGACATTTCGAACCCTACCTGGCATATCGTGGAATAACGAATATATTCAAATAAAAACTACACAGAAGAATTCTGTGAAACTTCGCTCTCATCTGTGCATTCAACTAAACTTGTTGAAACTTACTTTTGATTTAGTAGTTTTGACACACTCTTTCTGTAGAAACTGCAAGTGGACATTTTGAGGGTTATGCGGCCTATCATGGAAAAAGGAATATCTTCAAATAAAAACTACACAGAAACATTCTGTGAAACTTCTTTCTGGTCTCTGCAATCAACTAGCAGAGTTGAACCTTACTTTTGATTGTGGAGTTTTGAAACAATCTTTCTGTAGAAACTGCAAGTGGACATATGGAGCGCTATGCTGCCAATTGTTGAAAAAGGAATATCTTAAAACAAAATCTACACAGAAGCATTCTCTGAAACTTCTTTCTGATCTGTGCATTCAAGTAACTGAGTTGAACCTTACATTTGATTGAGGAGTTTTGAAACACTCTTTCTGTAGAAATTGCAAGTGGACGTTTGGAACACTCCGCGGCGTTTCATTGAAAAAGAAATATCTTCAAATAAAAACTATACAGAAGCATTCTATGAAATTTGTTTCTGATCTGTGGATTCAACTAACAGAGTTAAGCATTACTTTTGACTGAGGAGTTTTGAAACACTCTTTCTGTAGAAACTGCAAGCGGACATTCGGAGCGCTTTGCGGCCTATCGTGAAAAAAGGAATATCTTCAAATAAAAACTAAAAAGAAGCATTCTGGAAACTTTTTTCCGATCTGTGCATTCAACTAAGAGAGTTGAAAATTACTTTTGATTGAGGAGTTTGGAAACACTCTTTCTGTAGAAACTGCAAGCGGACATTTGGAGCGCTAGGCAGCCTATCGTGGAAAAAGGAATATCTTCAAATAAAAACTACACAGAAGCATTCTGTGAAACTTGTTTCTGCTCTGTGCTTTCTACTAACAGAGTTGAACCTTACTTTTGATTGAGGAATTTTGAAACAGTCTTTCTGTAGAAACTGCAAGTGTACATTTGGAGCGCTACGCGGCCTATCGTGGGAAAAGGAATATCTTCAAATAAAAACTACACAGAAGCATTCTGTGAAACTTGTTTCTGATCTGTGCATTTGACTAACGTAAATGAACCTTCCTTTTCATTTAGGAGTTTTGAAACACTCTTTTGCTGGAAACTGCAAGTGGACATTTTGAGCGCTATGAGACCTATCGTGGAAAAAGTAGTACCTTCAAATAAAAACTACACAGAATCATTTGTTGAAACTTCGTTCTGATCTGTGCATTTGACTAACAGAGTTGAACCTTACTGTTGATTGAGTAGTTTTAAGACACTCTTCATGTAGGAAATGAAATTGGACATCTGGAGAGCTACGTGGCCTATCATGGGAAAAGAAATATCTTCAAATAAAAAGATACACAGAAGCATTCTGTTAAACTTCTTTCTGATCTGCCTATTCAACAAACGGAGTTGAAACTTAGTTTTGATTGAGGAGTTTTGAAACACGCTTTCTGTAGAAACTGCAAGTGGACATTTGGAGCGCTACGTGGCCTATCTTGGAAAAAGGAATATCTTCAAAGAAAAACTACACAGAAGCATTCTGTGAGACTTCTTTCTGATCTGTGCATTGAGCTAACAGAGTTGAAACTTACTTTTGATTGGGGAGTTTTGAAACAATCTTTCCATAGAAACTGAGAGTGGACATTTGGAGCCCTGCGCAGCCTATAGTGGAAAAACAAATAACTTCAAATAAAAACTACACAGAAGCATACTGTGAAACTACTTTCTGATCTGTGCATTCAACTAACAGAGTTGAAACTTACTTTTGATTGAGGAGTTTTGAAACACTCTTTCTGTAGAAACTGCAAGTGGACATTTGGAGAGCTATGCAGCATACAGTGGAAAAAGGAATATCTTCAAATAAAAACTACACAGAAGCATTCTGTGAAACTTCTTTCTGATCTGTGCATTCACCTAACAGAGTTGAAACTAACCTTTGATTAAGGAGTTTTGAAACACTCTTTCTGTAGAAACTGAATGGGGACATTTGGAGAGCTTCTCGGGGTATCATGGAAAAAGGAATATATTCAAATAAAAACTACAGAGAAGCATTCTGTGAAACATTGTTCTGATCTGTGCATTCAACTAAAGGAGGTGAACGTTACTTTTGATTGAGGAGTTTTGAAACTCTCTTTTGGTAGAAACTGCAAGTGGACATTTGGAACGCTATGCGGCCTATCAAGGAAAAAGGAATATCTTCAAGTAAAAACTGCACAGAAGCATTCTGTGAAACTTCTTTCTAATCTGTGCATTCCAGTAACAGAGTCGAACCTTACTTTTGATTCAGGAGTTTTCAAAAACTCTTTCTGTAGAAACTGAAAGTGGACATTCGGAGCACTATGCGGCCTATCTTGGAAATAGGAATATCCTCAAATAAAAACTACTCAGAAGCATTCTGTGAAACTTCTTTCTTATCTGTGCATTCGACTAACAGAGGTGAACCTTACTTTAGATTGAGGAGTTTTGAAACACTCTTTCTGTAGAAACTGCAAGTGGACATTTGTAGAGCTACGTGGCCTATAATGGAGAAAGGAATATCTTCAAATAAAAACTACACAGAAGCATTCTGTGAAACTTCTTTCTGATATGTGCATTTTACTAACTGAGTTGAACCTTACTTTTGATTGAGGAGTTTTGAAACACTCTTTCTGGAGAAACTGAAAGTGGACATTTGGAGTGCAACCCAGCCTATCTTGTAAAAAGTAATATCTTCAAATAAAAACTACACAGAATTATTCTGTGAAACTTCTTTCTGATCTGTACATACATCTAACAGAGTTGAACCTCACTTTTCATTGAGGAGTTTGGAAACACTCTTTCTGTAGAAATTGCCAATGGACATTTGGAGCACTACACGGCCTATCATTTAAAAAGGAATATCCTCAACTAAAAACTACACAGAAGCATTCTGTGAAATTTCCTTCTGATCTGTGCATTCAGTTAACAGAGTTGAACCTTACTTTTGATTGAGGAGTTCTGAAAAAGTCTTTCTGTAGAAACTGCATGTGGACATTTGGAGCGATACGCGGCCTATCGAGGAAAAAGGAATATCTTCAAATAAAAACTACACAGTAGCATTCTGTGAACTTCTTTTTTTTTTTTTTTTTTTTTTTTTTTTTGAATATTTCTTCAATATAAAAACTACACAGAGCATTCTGTGAAACTTCTTTCCAATCTGTGCATTTGACTAACCGAGTTGAACCTTACTTTTCATTGAGCAGTTTTGAAACCCTATTTCTGTATAAACTGCAAGTGGACATTTGGAGCTCTTCGCGGCCTGTCGGGGAAAAAGGAATATTCTCAAATAAAAACTACACAGAAGCATTCTGTGAAACTTCTTTCTGATCTGTGCATTCAACTAACAGAGTTCAAAACTTACTTTTGATTGAGGAGATTTGAAACAGTCTTTCTGTAGAAACTGCAAGTGGACATTTGGAGCGCTACGTGGCCTCTCATGGAAAAAGGAATATCTTCAAATAAAAACTACACAGAAGCATTCTCTGAAACTTCTTTCTGATCTCTGCAATTGACTAAGAGATTTCAACCTTACTTTTGTTTGAGGAGTTTTCAAGCACTCTTTCTGTAGAAACTGCAAGTGGAGATTTGGAGCGACAGGCAGCCTATCGTGGAAAAAGGAATATATTCAAAGGAAAACTACACAGAATCATTCTGTGAAAATTCTTTCTGATCTGTGCATTCGATTAACAGAGTTAAACCTTACTTTTGATTGAGGAGTTTTGAAACACTCTTTCTGCAATAACTGCAAGTGGACGTTTGCAGCGCTACGTGGAATGTTGTGGAAAAAGCAATATGTTTGAATGAAAACTACACAGAAGCATTCTGTGAAACATCTTTCTGATCTGTGCATTCAACTAACATTGTTGAATCTTACTTTTGACTGAGGAGTTTTGAAACACTCTTTGTGTAGAAGCTGCAACTGGACATTTTGAGCGCTATGTGACCTTTCGTGGAAAATCAATATCTTCAAATGAAAACTACCAGAAGCATTCTGTGAAACTTCTTTCTGGTCCATGCGTTCAACTTACAGGGCAGAAACTTACTTTTGATAGAGGAGTTTTGAAACATTCTTTCTGTAGAAACTGCAAGTGGACATTTGGAGCCTACGTGGCCTATAGTGGAAAAAGTAGTATCTTCAAATAAAAACTACACAGAAGCATTCTGTGAAACCACTTTCTGATCTGTTCATTCAAATAACAGAGTTGAAACTCACTTTTTTTTTTTTTTGAGACGGAGTCTTGCTCTGTCCTCCAGGCTGGAGTGCAGTGGCGCGATCTCGGCTCACTGCAAGCTCCACCTCCCAGGGTTTACGCCATTCTCCTGCCTCAGCCTCCCGAGCAGCTGGGACTACCGGCGCCTGCCAACACACCCGGCTAATTTTTTGTATCTTTTGTAGAGACGGGGTTTCACCCTGTTAGCCAGGATGGTCTCAATCTCCTGACCTCGTGATCCACCCGCCTCGGCCTCCCAAAGTGCTGGGATTACAGTGAACCTTACTTTTGATTGAGGAGTTTTGAAACACTCTTTCTGTAGAAACTGCAAGTGGACATTTGGATTGCTTAGCGGCCTACCATGGAAAAAGAAATATTTTCAAATAAAAACTACACAGAAGCATTCTGTGAAACCTCTATGTGATCTGTGTATTCAACAAAAAGCGTTGAATCTTACTTTTGATTGAGGAGTTTTGAAACACACTTTCTGTAGTAACTGCCAGTGGACATTTGGAGCGTTACGCGGCCTATCTTGGAAAAAGCAATATCTTCAAATAAAAACTACACAGAAGCATTCTGTGAAACTTCTTTCCAATCACGCATTCAACCAAAGAAGTTGAACCCCACCTTTGAGTGACGAGTTTTGAAACACTCTTTCTGTAGAAACTGCAAATGGACATTTGGAGCGCTACGCAGCCTATCGTGGAAAAAGAGGTATCTCCAAATAAAAAATGAACAGAAGCCTTCTGTGAAACTACTTTCTGATCTGTGCATTTGACTAACAGAGTTGAAACTTACATTTGATTGAGGAGTTTAGAAACACTCTCTCTGTAGAAACTGCCAGTGGACATTTGGAGCGCTACGCGGCCTATCGTGGAAAAAGATATAACTTCATATAAAAACTACACAGAAGCATTCTGTGAAACTTCTTTCTGATCTGGGTGTTCAACTAACAGAGTTGAAAGTTACTTTTAATAGAGTTGTTTGAAACCCACTTTCTGTAGAAACTGCAAGTGGGCATTCCGAGCGCCACGTGGCCTATAGTGGAAAAAGGAATATCTACAAATAAATACTACACAGAAGCATTCTGTGAAACTACTTTCTGATCTGTGCATTCAAATAACAGAGATGAACCTTACTTTTGATTGAGGAGTTTTGAAACACACTTTCTGTAGAAACTGCCACTGGACATTTGCAGCACTATGCGGCCTATCGTGGATAAAGGAATGTCTTCAAATAATGGCTACACAGAAGCACTCTGTGAAACCTCTTTCTGATATGTGCATTCAACTAACAGAGTTGAACGTTACTTTTGATTGAGGAGTTTTGAAACCCTCTGCACAAACTGTAAGTGGACATTAGGAGCGCTATGCCGCCTGTAGTGGAAAAAGAAATATCTTCAAATAAAAACTACACAGAAGCACTATGTGAAACTTATTTCTGATCTGTGAATTCGACTAACGTATATGAACCTTCCTTTTGATTTAGGAGTTTTGAAACACTCTTTTGCTAGAAACTGCAAGTGGACATTTGGAGCACTATGAGACCTATCGTGGAAAAAGGAGTATCCTCAAATAAAATCTACACAGAATCACTCGGTGAAACTTCGTTCTGATATGTGCATTAGACTAACAGAGTTGAACCTTACTATTGATTGAGGAGTTTTGAAATACTCTTCGTGTAGGAAGTGCAATTGGACATTTGGAGAGCTACGTGGCCTATCAGGGAAAAAGGAATATCTTCTAATAAAAAGATACACAGAAGCATTCTGTTAAACTTCTTTCTGATCTGTGCATTCACCTAACAGAATTGAACCTTACTTGTGATTGAGGAGTTTTGAAACCCTGTTTCTGTAGAAACTGCAAGTGGACATTTGGAGCATTACGTGGCCAAATTTGGAAAAAAGAATAACTTCAAATAAAAACTACACAGAAGCATTCTGTTTAACTGCTTTCTCATCTGTGCATTCAAATAACAGAGTTGAACCTTACTTTTGATTCAGGAGTTTTGAAACACTCTTTCAGTAGAAACTGCAAGTGGACATTTGGAGCGCTACATGGCCTATTGTGGAAAAATGAATATATTCAAATACAAACTACACAGAAGCATTATGTGAAACTTCACTCTGATCTCTGCATTCAACAAAAATTTTTGAAACTTACTTTTCATTTAGGAGGTTTGACACACTCTTTCAGTTGAAACTGCAAGTGGACATTTTGAGGGTTACGAGGCCTATCATGGAAAAAGGAATATCTTCAAATAAAAACTTCACAGAAACATTCTGTGAAACTTCCTTCTGATCTGTGCATTCAACTAACACAGTTGAAACTTACATTTGATAGAGGAGTTTTGAAAAACTCTTTCTGTAGAAACGCCATGTGGACATTTCGTGCGCTACGTGGCCTACTATGGAAAAAGGAATAACTTCAAATAAAATCTACACAGAAGCATTCTGTGAAACTTCTTTCTGATCTGTGCATTCGACTAAATGAGTTGAACCTTACATTTGATTGAGGAGATTTGAAACGCTCTTTCTGTAGAAACTGCAAGTGGACATTTGGAGCGCTACACGGCCTATCATGGAAAAAGGAATATCTTCCAATAAAAACTACACAGAAGCATTCTTTGAAACTTCTCTCTGATCTGTGCATTCAACAAACAGAGTTGAACCTTACTTTTGATTGGGGAGTTTTGAAACTCTCTTTCTGTAGAAACTGCAAGTGGACATTTGGAGCACTACACGGCCTATCGTGGAAAAAGGAATATCATCAAATAAAAACTACACAGAAGCATTCTCTGAAACTTCTTTCTGATCTGTGCATTGAAGTAACTGAGTTGAACCTTACTTTTGATTGAGGAGTTTTGATACACTTTTTCTGTAGAAACTGCAAGTGGACATTTGGAACGCACCGTGGCCTATCGTGGATAAAGAAATATCTTCAAATAAAAACTACACAGAAGCATTCTGTGAAACTTCTTTCTGATCTGTGCATTCAACTAACAGAGTTAAGCATTACTTTTGACTGAGGAGTTTTGAAACAATCTTTCTGTAGAAACTGCAAGTGTTCATTTGGAGTGCTTTGTGGCCTATCATGGAAAAAGGAATATCTCCAAATAAAAAATAAACAGAAGAATTCTGTGAAACTTTTTCCAATCTGTGCATTCAACTAACAGAGTTGAACCTTACTTTTGATTGAGGAGTTTGAAACCTTTCTGTAGAAACTGCATGTACTTTAGCTAAGCTATGGAAAAAAATAAAAAAAAAACAGAAGCATTCTGGAAATTCTTTCTGATTTGCATTCAATAATTGACTTATTTGATTGAGATTTTAATTCTTTTTGTAGAAACTGCAAGCGGACATTCGGAGCGCTAAGGGGCCTATAGTGGAAAAAGGAATATCTTCAAATAAAAACTACACAGACACATTCTGTGAAACTTCTTTCTGATCTGTGCATTCAACTAACTGAGTTGAAGCTTACCTTTGATTGAGGAGTTTTGAAACACTCTTTCTGTAGAAACTGTAAGTGGACATTTGGAGCGTTATGCAGCCTATCGTGGAAAAAGTAATATCTTCAAGTAAAAAATAAACAGAAGCCTTCTGTGAAACTTCTTTCTGATCTGTGCATTCAACTAACAGAGTTGAAACTTACGTTTGATTGAGGAGTTTTGAAACACTCTTTCTGTAGAAACTGCAAGTGGACATTTGGAGCGCTACGCGGCCTATACTGGAAAAAGATATATCTTCAAATAAAAACTACACAGAAGCATTCTGTGAAACTTCTTTCTGAGCTGTGTGTTCAACTAACAGAGTTGAAAGTTACTTTTAATAGAGGAGTTTGAAACAATCTTTCTCTAGAAACTGCAAGTGGACTTTCGGAGCGCTACGTGGCCTATAGTGGAAAAATGAATATCTTCAAATAAAAACTACACAGAAGCATTCTGTGAATCTTCTTTCTGATATGTGCATTCAAATAACAGAGTTGAACCTTAGTTTTCATTGAGGAATTTTGAAACATCTTTTTGTAGAAACTGCAACTGGACATTTGCAGCTCTACGCGGCCTATCATGGAAAAAGGAATGTCTTCAAATAAATGCTACACAGAAGCACTCTGTGAAACCACTTTCTGATCTGTGCATTCAAATAAGAGCGTTGAAACTTATTTTTGATTGTGGAGTTTTGAAACACTCTTTCTGTAGAAACTGCAGGTGGACATTTGGAGCGCTGCGTGGCCTATCGTGGAAAAGGAATATCTTCAAATAAAAACTACACAGAAGCATTCTGTGAAACTTCTTTCTGATATGTGCATTCAACTAAGAGAATTGAACCTTACTTTTGATTGAGGAGTTTTGAAACCCTCTTTCTGTAGAAACTGCATGTGGACATTTTGAGTGTTACGTGGCCTATCTTGGAAAAAAGGAATATCTTCAAATAAAAACTACACAGAAGCATTCTGTGAAACTTCTTTCTGATCTGTGCATTCAACTAACAGAATTGAGCCTTACTTTTGATTGAGGAGTTTTGAAACAGTGTTTCTGTACAAACTGCAAGTGGACATTTGGAGTGCTATGCAGCCTGTATTGGAAAAAGGAATATCTTCAAATAAAAATTACACAGAAGCATTCTGTGAAACTTGTTTCTGATCTGTGCATTCGACTAACGTAGATGAAACTTACTTTTGATTTAGGAGTTTTGAAATACTCTTTCGCTAGAAACTACAAGGGGACATTTGGAGTGCTTCGAGGCCTATCGTTGAAAAAGGAGTATCTTCAAATAAAAACAACAGAGAATCATTCGGTGAAACTTCGTTCTGATCTGTGCATTCGACTAACAGAGTTGAACCTTACTTTTGATTGAGGAGTTTTGAAACATTCTTACTGTAGGAACTGCAATTGGACAGTTGGAGAGCAACGTGGCCTATCATGGAAAAAGGAATATTTTCTAATAAAAACTACACAGAAACATTCTGTGAAACTGTTTCTGATCTGTGCATTCAACTAACAGAGTTGAACCTAACTTTTGATTGAGGAGTTTTGAAACACTCTTTCTGTACAATCTGCAATTGGACTTTTTGAGCGCTAAGAGGCCTATCGTGGAAAAAGGAATATCTTCAAAAAAAACTACACAGAAGCATTCTGTGAAAATACTTTCTGATCTGTTCATTCAACTATGAGAGTTGAACCTTACTTTTGATTGAGTGGGTTTGAAACAATCTTTCTTTAGAAACTGCAAGTTTACATTTGGAGTGTTATGTGGCCTATCGTGGAAAAAGGAATGTCTTCAAATACAAACTACACAGAAGCATTCTGTGAAACTTCTTTCTGATCTGTGCAACCGACTAAGAGATTTCAACTTTACATTTGACTGAGGAGTTTTGAAACACTCCTTCTGTAGAAACTGCAAGTGGATATTTGGAGCGCTACGTGGAATGTTGTCGAAAAAGCAATATCTTCAAACAAAAACTACACAGAAGCATTCTGTGAAACTACTTTCTAATCTGTGCATTCGTCTAACAGTATTGAACCTTACTTTTGATTGAGGAGTTTTGAAACACTCTTTCTGTAGAAATTGCAAGGGGATATTTGAAGCACTACGCAGCCAATCGTGGAAAAAGGAGAATCTTCAAATAAAAAATAAACAGGTGCCTTCTGTGAAACTTCTTTCTGATCTGTGTAATCAACTAACAGAGTTGAACCTTACGTTTGATTGAGGAGTTTTGAAGCACTCTTTCTATTGAAACTGCAAGTGGATATTTCGAGCGCTACGCGGCCTATCATGGAAAAAGTTATACCTTCAAATAAAAACTACACTGAAGGATTCTGTGAAACTTCTTTCTGATCTGTGCATTCAAATAACAGAGTTGAACCTTACTTTTGATTGGGGAGTTTTGAAACACTCTTTCTGTAGAAACTGCAAGTGGACATGTGGAACGCTTCTTGGCGTATAGTGGAAAAAAGAATATCTTCAAATAAAAACTACACAGAAGCATTCTGTGAAACATCTTTCTCATCCGTGCCTTCAACTAACAGGGTTGAACCTTACTTTTCATCGAGGACTTTTGAAACACTCTTTCTGTAGAAACTGCCACTGGACATTTGCAGCACTACACTGCCTATCATGGAAAAAGGAATGTTTTCAAATAAAGGATACACAGAAGCATTCTGTGAAACCTCTGTCTGATCTGTGCATTCGACTAAGAGAGTTGAACCTTACTTTTGATTGAGGAGTTTTGAAACACTCTTTCTGTAGAAACTGCAATAGACATTTGGAGCGCTACATGGCCTATTGTGGAAAAACGAATATATTCAAATGCAAACTACACAGAATCATTCTGTGAAACTTCGCTCTGATCTGTGCATTCAACTAAAATTGTTGAAACTTACTTTGGATTTAGGAGTATTGACACACTCATTCTGTAGGAACTGCAAGTGAACATTTTTAGGGTTACACGGCCTATCGTGGAAAAAAGAATGACTTCAAATAAAAACTACACAGAAACATTCTGTGAAACTTCTTTCTGATCTGTGCATTCAACTAACAGAGTTGAACCTGACATTTGATTGAGGAGTTTTGAAGCACTCTTTCTGTAGAAACGCCAATTGGACATTTGGAGTGTTACGCGGCCTAAACTGGAAAAAGGAATATCTTCAAATAAAAACTACATAAAAGCATTCTGTGAAACTACTTTCTGATCTGTGCATTTGACTAATAGACTTGAACCATACTGTTGATTGAGGTGTTTTGAAACACTCTATCTGTAGAAAATGCAAGTGGACATTTAGAGTGCTACGAGGCCTATCGTGGAAAAAGGAATATTTCAAATAAAAACTACATAAAAGCATTCTGTGAAACTACTATCTGATCTGTGCATTCGATTAACAGAGTTGAACCATACTTTTGATTGAGGAGTTTTGAAACACTCTTTCTGTAGAAACTCTAAGTGGAGATTCGGAGAGCTAAGGGCCCTATAGTGGCAAAAGGCATATCTTCAAATAAAAACTACAGAGAAGCACTCTCTGAAACTTTTTCTGATCTGTGCATTCAACTAACAGAGTTGAACCTTCCTTTTGATTGAGGAGTTTTGAAATACTCTTTCTGTAGAAACTGCAGGGGGACATTTGGAGTGCTAAGCGGCCTATCATGGGAAAAGGAATACCTTCAAATGAAAACTACACAGAAGCATTCTGTGAAAATCCTTTCTGATCTGTGCATTCAACTAGCAGAGTTGAACCTTACTTTTGATTGAGGAGTTTTGAAACACTCTTTCTGTAGAAGCTGCAAGTGGACATTGGGAGTGCTACATGGCCTATCATGCAAAAAGGAATATCTTCAAATAAAAACAACACAGAAGCATTCTGTGAAACATCTTTCAGATCTGTGCATTCAACTAACACAGTTGAATCCTACTTTTCATTGAGGAGTTTTGAAACAATCTTTCTGTAGAAACTTCAGGTGGACATTTGGAGCAATATGCCGCCTATCGTGGAAGAAGGAATAACTTCAAATAAAAACTACACAGAAGCATTCTGCAAAACAACTTCCTCATCTGTCCATTCAACTATCAGGATTGAACCTTACTTTTGTATTGAGAAATTTTGAAACATTCTTTCTGTAAAAACTGCAAGCAGACATTCGGAGCGCTAAGGGGCCTATAGTGGAAAAAGGAATATCTTCAAATAAAAACTACACAGAAGCATGCTGCGAAACTTCTTTCTCATCTGTGCTTTGAACTACCAGAGTTGAAGCTTACTTTTGATTGGGGAGTTCTGAAACACTCTTTCTGTAAAAACTGCAAGAGGACATTCTCAGCACAAATGGGCCTATAGTGGAAAAAGGAATATCTTCAAATACAAACTACACAGAAGCATTCTGCGAAATGTCTTTCTGATGTCTGCATTCAACTAGCAGACTTGAACTTTCCTTTTGATAGAGCAGTGCTGAAACTCTCTTTCCATAGAAACTGCAAGTGGACATTCGGAGCGCTAAGGGGACTATAGTCGAAAAAGGATTATCTTCAACTAAAAACTACACAGAAACATTCTGCAAGACTTCTTTCTGATCTGTGCATTCAACTAGCAGTGTTGAATCTTACTTTTGATTGAGGAGTTTTTAAACATTCTTTGTGTAGAAAATGCAAGCTTACATTCGGAGTGCTAATGGGCCTATAGTGGAAAAAGGAATATATTCAAATAAAAACTACACAGAAGAATTCTGCGAAACTACCTTCTGATCTGTGCATTCAACAAACAGAGTTGAACTTTAATTTTGATTGAGCAGTTCTGAAACACTGTTTCTGTAGAAACTGCAAGTGGACATTCGGAGCGCTAAGGGGCCTATAGTGTGAAAATGAATATCGTCAAATAAAAACTACACAGAAGCATTCTGTGAAACTTCTTTCTGTTCTGTGCATTCAGCTAACAGAGTTGAACCTTACTTTTGATTGCGAAGTTCTGAAACTCTGAATGTGTAGAAACTGCAAGCGGACCTTCGGAGTGCTAAGGGGCCTATGGCGGAAAACGGAATATCTTCAAATAAAAACTACACAGAAGAATTCTGCCAGACTCCTTTCTGATCTGTGCATTCAACTAGCAGAGTTGAACCTTACTTAAGATTGAAAAATTTTGAAACACTCTCCAGAAACTGCTAGAGGACTTTCGGAGCGCAAGTGGCCTATAGTGGAAAAAGGAATATCTTCAAATAAAAACTACACAGAAGCATTCTGCAAAACTTCTTACTTGTCTGCGCATTCAACTAACAGAGTTGAACCTTACTTTTTATTGAGAAGTTCTGTAAATCTCTTTCTGTAGAAACTGCAAGTGGACATTCCGAGTGCTTAGGGGCCGATAGTGGAAAAAGGAATATCTTCAAATAAAAACTACACAGAAGCACTCTGTGAAACTACTTTCTGATCAGTGCATTCAACGAACAGAGTTGAACCTTACTTTTGACTGAGAAGTTCTGAAACTCTCTTTCTGTAGAAACTGAAAGCGGACATTCGGAGCACTAAGGGGCCTGTAGAGGAAAAAGGAATATCTTCAAATAAAAGCTACACAGAATTATTCTGTGAAGCTTCCTTCTGATCTGTGCATTCAACTAACAGAGTTGAACCTTACTTTTTATTGAGAAGTTCTGAAACCCTCTTTCTGTAGAAAATGTAAGCGGACATTCGGTGCGCCAAGGGGACTGTAGTGGAAAAATAATAACTTCAAATAAAAAGTTCACAGAAGCATTCTGTGAAACTTCTTTCTGATCTGTACATTCAAATTAACAGAGTTGAACCTTACCTATGATTGAGACGTTCTGAAACTCTCTTTCAGTAGAAACTGCAAGCGGACATTCAGATCGCTAAAAGGTCTATAGTGGAAAAAATTATATCTTCAAAGAAAAACTACACAGAAGAATTCAGCGAAATTTCTTTCTGATCTCTGCATTCAACTAGCTGAGTAGAACCTTAGTTTTGCTTGAGGATTTCTGAAACACTCTGTAGCAACTGCAAGCGAACATTCGGAGCACTAATGGGCGTATAGTGAAAAAAAGGAATATCTTCAAGTAAAAACTACACAGAAGCATTCTGTGAAACATCTTTCTTATCTGTGCATTCAACTAGCAGAGTTGAAACTTACTTTTGATTGAGAAGTTCTAAAACTCACTTTCTGTAGAAACTGCAAGCAGAAATTCGGAGCTCTAAGTGGCCTATAGTGGAAAAAGGAATATCTTCAAATAAAAAGTACACAGAAGCATTCTGCGAAACTTCTTTCTGATCTGTGCATTCAAGTGAGTTGAACCTTAATTTTGATTGAGATGTTCTGAAATTCTCTTTTTGTAGAAACTGCAAGCGGACATTCGGAGCGCTAAGGGGCCTACAATGGAAAAAGAAATATCTTCAAATAAAAATGACACAGAATCATTCTGTGAGACTTTTTTCTGATCTGTGCATTCAAATAGCACAGTTGAACCTTACCTTCGATTGAGGAGGTTTGAAACACTCTTTCTGTAGAAACTGAAATTGCACAATAGGAGCGCTAAGGGGCCAAAAGTGGAAAAAGTATTGTCTTCAAATAAAAACTACACAGAAGCATTCTGCAAAACTTCTTTCTGATCTGTCCATTCAACTAGCAGACTTGAACCTTACTTTTGATTGAGCACTTCTGACACACTCTTTCTGTAGGAACTGCAAGCGGACATTCAGAGCGCTAAGGGACCTATAGTGGAAAAAGGAATATCTTCAAATAAAAACTACACAGAAGCACTCCGTGAACCTCCTTTGTGATGTGTGCATTCAACTGAGTTGAACCTTACTTTTGATTGGGAACTTCTGAAACTCTCTTTCTGTAGAAAATGCAAGCGGACATTCGGAGCACTAAGGGGCCTATAGTGGAAAAAGAAATATCTTCAAAAAAAAACTACACAGAAGCATTCTGCGAAACTTCTTTCTTATATGTGCATTCAACTAACAGATTTGAACCTTACTTTTGATTGAGAAATTCTGAAACTCTCTTTCTGTAGAATCTGCAAGCAGACATTCAGAGCGCTTAGAAGCCTATAGGGAAAGAAGGAATATATTCAAATAAAAACTACACAGAAGCATTCTGGAAACTTCTTTCTTATCTGTGCTTTCAACTAGCAGAGTTGAACCTTACTTTTGATTCATGAGTTTTGAAACACTATTTCTGTAGAAACTGCAAGTGGACATTCAGAGTGCTAAGGGGCCTATAGTGGAAAAAGGAATAGCTTCAAATAAAAACTACACAGAAGCATTCTGCGAAACATCTTTCTGGTCTGTGCATTCAACTAGCAGAGTTGAACCTTACTTTTGATTGAGATTTCTGAAACTCTCTTTCTGCAGAAACTGCTAGCGGACATTCGGAGCACTAAGGGGCATTTAGTGGAAAAAGGAATATCTTCAAATAAAAACTACACAGAAGCATTCTGTGAAACTACTTTCTGATTTGAGGATTCAACTAGCAGAGTTGAACCTTACTTTTGATTGAGCAGTTCTGACACACTCTTTCTGTAGAAACTGCAAGCGGACATTCGGAGCAATAAGTGGCCTATAGTTTAAAAAGTATAATCTTCAATAAAAACTCCACAGAAGCATTCTGTGAAACTTCTTTCTGATCTGTGCATTCAACTAGCAGAGTTGAAACTTACTTTTGATTGAGCAGTTCTGAAACACTCTTTCTGTAGAAACTGCAAGTGGACACTCGGAGCGCTAAGTAGCCAATAGTGGAAAAAGGAATGTCTTCAATTAAAAACTACACAGAAGCATTCTGCGAAACTTCTTTCTGATGTGTGCGTTCAACTAGCAAAGTTGAACCTTACTTTTGATTGAGCAGTTCTAAAACCCGCTTTCTGTAGAAACTGCAAACTAACATACGGGGCACTAATGGGCCAATAATGGAAAAAGTAATATCTTCAAATAAAAACTGCACAGAAGCATTCTGTGAAAGTTCTTTCTGATCTGTGCATTCAACAAACAGAGTTGAACCTTACTTTTGAATGAGAAGTTCTGAGAATCTCTCTCTGTAGAAACTGCAAGCAGACATTTGGAGTGCTAAGGGGCGTATAGTGGAAAAAAAAGTATCTTCAAATAAAAACTACACAGAAGCATTCTGCGAAACTTCTTTTGGATCTGTGCATTCAACTGCAGAGTTGAACCTTAGTTTTGATTGAGAAGTTCTGAAACTCTCTCTCTGTAGAAACTGCAAGCGGATATTCGGAGCGCTAAGGGGCCTATCGTGTAAAAAGGAATATCTTCAAATTAAAACTACACAGAAAGATTCTGTGAAACTTCTTTCTGATCTCTGCATTCAACTAATAGAGTTGAACCTTACATTTGATTGAGAAGCTCTGGCACTCTCTTTCTCTTGAAACTGCAAGCGGACATTTGGAGCGCTAAGAGGGCTACAGGGGAAAAAGGAATATCTTCAAATAAAAACTACACAGAAGCATTCTGTGAAACTCCTTTCTGATCTGTGCATTTACCTTGCATATTTGAACCTTACTTTTGATTGAGGAGTTTTGAAACAGTCTTTTTGTAGTAACTGCAAGCGGACATTCGGAGCGCTAAATTGCCTGTAGTGGAAAACGGAATATCTTCAAATAAAGACTACACAGAAGGATTCTGCGAAACTTCTTTCTGATCAGTGCATTTAACTAGCAGAGTTGAACCTTACTTTTGATTGAGCAGTTCTGAAACACTCTTTCTGTAGAAACTTCAAGCAGACATTGGGAGCGCTAAGGGGCCTATCGTGTAAAAAGGAATATCTTCAAATTAAAACTACACAGAAGGATTCTGCGAAACTTCTTTCTGATCTGTGCATTCAACTAATAGAGTTGAACCTTACATTTGATTGGGAAGCTCCGGCACTCTCTTTCTCTTGAAACTGCAAGCGGACATTTGGAGCGCTAAAAGGCCTACAGGGGAAAAAGGAATATCTTCAAATAAAAACTACACAAAAGCATTCTGTGAAACTCCTTTCTGATCTGTGCATTTACCTTGCAGATTTGAACCTTACTTTTGATTGAGGAGTTTTGAAACAGTCTTTTTGTGGTAACTGCAAGCAGACATTCGGAGCGCTAAATTGCCTGTAGTGGAAAACGGAATATCTTCAAATAAAGACTACACAGAAGCATTCTGCAAAACTTCTTTCTGATCTGTGCATTCAACTAACAGAGTTGAACCTCACTTTTGAATGAGAAGTTCTGAAACTCTCTCTCTGTAGAAACTGCCAGCGGACATTCGGAGTGCTAAGGGGCCTACAGAGGATAAAGGAATATTTTATAATAAAAGCTACACAGAAGGATTCTGCGAAACATCTTTCTGATCAGTGCATTTAACTAGCAGAGTTGAACTTTACTTTTGATTGAGCAGTTCTGAAACACTCTTTCTGTAGAAACGTCAAGCAGACATTGGGAGCACTAAGGGGCCTACAGTGGAAAAAGGAATATCGTCAATAAAAACTACACAGAATCATTCTGTGAAACTTCTTTCTCATCTGTGCAGTCAACTGGCAGACTTGAACCATACTTTTGATTGAGTAGTTTTGAAACACTTTTTCTGTGGCATCTTCAAGCGGAGATTCAGAGCGCCAAGGGTCCTATAGCGGAAAAAGGAATATCTGCAAAGAAAAACTACACAGAAGCATTCTGTGAAACTTCTTTCTCATCTGTGCATTCAACTAACAGTGTTGAACCTTACTTTTGATTGAGAAGTTCTGAAACACTCTGTCTGTAGAGACTGTAAGCAGACATTCGGAGCACTATGGGGCCTAGAGTGGAAAAAGAAAATGCTGCAAATAAAAACTACACAGAAGCATTCTGGGAAACTTCTTATTGATCTGTGCATTCAAATAGCAGAGTTGAACCTTACTTTTGATTGAGCAGTTCTAAAACAGTCTTTCGGTAGAAACTGCAACTGACATTCGAGCGTTAAGGGGTCTATAGTGGAAAAAGCAATATCTTCAAATAAAAACTACACAGAAGCATTCTGTGAAACTTCTTTCTGATCTGTGCATTCACCTAGCAGATTTGAACCTTACTTTTCATTGAGCAGTTCTGAAACACTCTTTCTGTAGAAACTGCAAGCAGGACATTTGGAGCGCTAAGGGTCCTACAGTGGAAAAAGGAATATCTTCAAATAAAAACTATAGAGAAGCATTCTGTGAAACATCTTTCTGATCTGTGCATTCAACTAGCAGAGTTGAACATTACTTTTGATTGAGCAGTTCTCAAACACTCTTTGTGTAGAAACTGCAAGCGAACATTCGGAGCGCAAAGGGGCCTTTAGTGGAAAAAGGAATACCTTTATATAAAAACTACACAGAAGCATTATGCGAAACTTCTTTCTGATCTCTGCATTCAACTAGCAGAGTTGAACCTTACTTTTGAATAAGGAGTTTTGAAACACTCTTTCTGTAGGAACTCAAGCACACATTCACAGTGATAAGGGTCCTATAGAGGAAAAAGGAATATCTTCCAATAAAAACTACACAGAAGCATTCTGTGAAACTTCTTCCAGATCTGTGCATTTAAGTAGCCGAGTTCAACTTTACTTTTGATTGAGGAGTTCTGAAACACTCTTTCTGTAGAAACTGAAACGGACATTCGGAGCATTAAGGGGCTTATAGTGGAAAAAGGAATATCTTAAGATGAAAAATACACAGAAGCATTCTGTGGCACTTCTTTCTGATCTGTGCATTCAACTAGCCTAGTTGATCCTTACTTTTGATTTATGACTTCTGAAACACTCTTTCTGTAGAAACTGCAAGTGGACATTCGCAGCACTAAGGGGCCTATAGTTGAAAAAGGAGTATCTGCAACTGAAAATTACACAGAAGCATTCTGCTAAACTTCTTTCTGATCCGTGTATTCAACTAGCAGGGTTGACTCTTACTTTTGATTGAGGAGTTCTTAAAAACACTTTCTGTAGAAGCTGCATGTGGACATTCGTAGCGCTAAGGGTCCTATAGTGGAAAATGGAATATCTTCAAATAAAAACTACACAGTAGCATTCTGCAAAACTTCTTTCTGATCTGTGCATTCAACTAGCAGAGTTGAACCTTACTTTTGATTGAGGAGTTCTGAAATACACTTTCTGTAGAAACTGCAAGCCTACATTCAGAGCGCTAAAGGGCCTCTAGTGGAAAAAGGAATATCTTCAAATGAAAACTACACAGAAGCATTCTGTGAAACTTCTTTCGGATCTGTGCATTCAACTAGGAGAGGTGAACCTTACTTTTGATTGAGGAATTCTGAAACACTATTTCTGTAGAAACTGCAACTGGACATTCGGATGGCTAAGGGGCCTATAGTGGAAAAATGAATATCTTCAAATAAAAACTACACAGATGCATTCTGCGAAACTTCTTTCTGATCTGTGCATTCAACTAGCAGAGTTGAACCTTACTATTGATTGAGCAGTTCTGAAAAACTCTTTCTGTAGAAACTGCAAGCGGACATTCAGAGCGCTACGGGACCTAGAGTGTAAAAAGGAATATCCTCAAATAAAAAGTACACAGATGCATTCTGCGAAACTTCTTTCTGATCTGTGCATTCAACTAGCAGAGTTGAACTTTACTTTTGATTGAGGAGTTTTGAAGCACGCTTTCTGTAGGAATTGCAAATGGACATTCGGAACACTAATGGGCCTACAGTGGAAAAAGTAATATCTTCAATGAAAACTACACAGAAGCATTCTTTGAAACATTTTCTGATCTGTGCACTCAAATAGCAGAGTTGCACATTACTTTTGATTGAGCAGTTCTGAGACATTCTTCCTGTATAAACTGGAAGCGGTCATTCGGAGCGCTAAGAGGCCTATAGTGGAAAAAAGAATATCTTGAAATAAAAACTACCCAGAAGAATTCTGCGAACCTTCTTTCTGATCTGTGCATTCAACTAGCAGAGTTGAAGATTACCTTTGATTGATTAGTTTTGAAACACTCTTTCCATAGAAACTGCAGGCGGACATTCGGAGTGCTAAGGGGCCTATAGTGGAAAAAGGAATATCTATAAATAAAAACTACACAGAAGCATTCTGTGAAACTACTTTCTGATCTGTGCATTCAACTAGCAGATTTGAACTTTACTATTGATTGAGCAGTTCTGAAACACTCTTTCTGTATAAACTGCAAGCGGACATTCGGAGCGCTAAGAGGCCTATGGTGGAAAAAAGAATATCTTCAAATAAAAACTACCCAGAAGAATTCTGTGAAACTTCTTTCTGATCTGTGCATTCAACTAGAAGAGTTGAACCTTAATTTTAATTGAGGACTTTTCAAACACTCTTTCTGTAGAAACTGCAAGCAGACATTCGAAGTGCTATGGGGCCTATAGTGGAAAAAGGAATATGTTCAAATAAAAACTACACAGAAGCATTCTGCGAAACAGCTTTCTGATCTGTACATTCAACTAGCAGAGTTGAACCTTACTTTTGATTGAGCAGTTCTGAAGCACTCTTTCTGTGGAAACTGCAAGCGGATATTTGGAGCGCTAGCGGGGGTATAGTGGAAAAAGGAATATCATCAAATAAAAACTACACAGAAGCATTTTTCGAAACTTCTTTCTGATCTGTGCATTCAACTAGCAGAGTTGAAACTTACTTTTGATTGATTAGTTTTGAAACACTCTTTCCGTAGAAATTGCAAGTGGACATTCGGAGTGCTAAGGGGCCTATAGTGGGAAAAGAATATCTTTAAATAAAAACTACACAGAAGCATTCTGTGAAACTACTTTCTGATCTGTGCATTCAACTAGCAGAGTTGAACTTTACTATTGATTGAGCAGTTCGGAAACACTCTTTCTGTAGAAACTGCAAGCAGAAATTTGGAGGGCTAAGGGGCCTTTAGGAAAAAAAGGAATATCTTCAAATAAAAACTACACAGAACCATTCTGCGAAACTCCTTTCTGACCTGTGCATTCAACTAGCAGAGTTGAACCTTACTTTTTATTGAGCAGTTGTGAAACACTCTTTCTGTAGAAACTGTGAGAGGACATTCTGAGCGCTAAGGGCCTTCAGTGGAAAAAGGAATATCTTCAAATAAAAACTACAGAGAAGCATTCTGCGATACTTCTTTCTGATATGTGCTTTCAACTAACAGCGTTGAACCTTACTTTTGATTGAGAAGTTCTGAAACTCTCTTTCTGTAGAAACTGCAAGTGGACATTCGGAGCACTAAGGAGCCTATAGTGGAAAAGGAATATCTTCCAATGAAAACTACACAGAATAATTCTGTGAAACTTCCTTCTGATCTGTGCATTCAACTAACAGAATTGAACCTTACTTTTGATTGAGAAGTTGTGAAACTCTTTTTCTGTAGAAACTGCAAGCGGACATTTGCAGCGCTAAGGGGCCTATAGTGGAAAAAGTAATATCTTCAAATAAAAACTCCACAGAAGCATTCTGCGAGACTTCTTTCTGATCTCTGCATTCAACTAGCGTAGTTGAAACTTACTTTTGATTGAGCAGTTCTGAAAGACTCTTTCTGTAGTAACTGCAAGTGGACATAAGGAGCGCTATGGGGCCTATAGTGGAAAAAGCAAAAATTTCAAATAAAAACTACACAAAAGCATTCTGTGAAACTTCTTTCTGATCTGTGCATTGAACTAACAGAGTTGAACCTTACTTTTTATTGAGAAGTTCTGACCCTATTTTTCTGTAGAAACTGTAGGTGGACATTCGGAGGACTAAGGGGCCTACAGTGGAAAAATGAATGTCTTCAAATAAAAACTACACAGAAGCATTCTGCAAAACTTATTTCTGATCTGTGCATTCAACTAGCAAATTGAACCTTACTTTTGATTGAGCAGTTCTGAAACACTCTTTCTGTAGAAAGTGCAAGCGGACATTCGGAGCTGTAAGTTGCCTATTCTGGAAAAAGGAATATCTTCAAATAAAAACTGCACAGAAGCATTCTGCAAAACCTCTTTCTGATCTGTACATTCAAATAGCAGAGTTGAACCTTACTTTTGATTGGGCAGATCTGAAACACTCTTTCTGTAGAAACTGCAAGCGGACGTTCGGAGTGCTATTGGGCCTATAGTGGAAAAAGGAATATCTTCAAATAAAAACTAGAGAGACAAATTCTGCGAATCTTCTTTCTGACCTGTGCATTCAACTAGCAGATTTGAACCTTACTTTGATTGAGCAGTTATGAAACACTCTATCTGTAGAAACTGCAAGTGGACATTCCAAGCGCTAAGGGGCCAAATGTGCATTCAACTAACAGAATTGAACCTTACTTTTTATTGAGAAGTTCTGAAACTCTCTTTCTGTAGAAACTGAAAGTGGACATTCGGAGTGCTAAGGGCATACAGTGGAAAAAGGAATATCTGCAAATAAAAACTACACAGCAACATTCTGTGAAACTTCTTTCCGATCTGTGCATTCAACTAGCAGAGTTGAACATTACTTTTGATTGAGAAGTTCTGAAACACTCTTTCTGTAGAAACTGCAAGCGGACATTTGGAGCGCTAAGGGCCCAAAGTGTAAAAAGAATTTCTTCAAATAAAAAGTACACAGAAACATTCTGCGAAACTTCCTTCTGATATGTGCATTCAACTAGCTGAGTTTAAACTTACTTATGATTTAGCAGTTCTGAAACAATCTTTCTGTAGAAACTGCAAGCGGACATTCCGAGCGCTAAGGGCCTATAGTGGAAAAGGAATATCTTCAAATAAAAACTTCACAGAAGCATTCTGCAAAACTTCTTTCCGATCTGTGCATTCAACTATAAGAGTTGAACCTTACTTTTGATGGAGCAGTTCTGAAACACTCTTTCTATAGAAACTGCAAGCGGACATTTGGAGGGTTATGGGGTCTATAGTGGAAAATGGAAGGTCTTCAAATAAAACTACACAGAAGCATTCTGCAAAACTTCTTGCTCATCTGTGAATTCAATCAGCAGAGTTGAACCTTATTTTAGATTGAGCAGTTCTGAAACACTCTTCTGTAGTAATTGCAAGCGGACATTCGGAGCGCAAAGGGGCCTCTGGTGGAAAAAGGAATATCTTAAAACAAAAACTATACAAGAGCATTCTGCGAAACTTCTTTCTGATCTGTGCAATCAACTGGCAGAGTTGAACCTTACTTTTGATTGAGCCGTTCTGAAGCACTCTTTCTGTGGGAACTGCAAGCGGACATTCGGAGTGCTACGTGGCCTATAGTGGAAAAAGGAATATCTTCAAAAAAAAACTGCACAGAAGCATTCTGCGAAACTCCTTTACGATCTGTGCATTCAACTATAAGAGTTGAACCTTACTTTTGATGGAGCAGTTCTGAAACACTCTTTCTATAGAAACTGCAAGCGGACATTTGGAGCGTTATGGGGTCTATATTGGAAAATGGAATGTCTTCAAATAAAAACTACACAGAAGCATTCTGCGAAACTTCTTTCTCATCTGTGAATTCAACCAGCAGAGTTGAACCTTATTTTAGATTGAGCAGTTCTGAAACACTCTTTCTGTAGAAAGTGCAAGAGGACATTCGGAGCGCTATGCAGCCTATAGTGGAAAAAGGAATATCTTCCTTTAAAAACGACACAGAAGCATTCTGCGAAACTTCTTTCTGATCTGTGCATTCAACAAGCAGATTGGAACCTACTTTTGATTGAGCCATTCTGAAACACTCTTTCTGTAGAAACTGTTAGCGGACATTCAGAGCGCTAAGAGGCCTGTATGGAAAAAGGAAAATCTTCAAGTAAAAACTTCACAGAATAATTCTGCGAGAGTTATTTATGATCTGTGCATTCAACTAGCAGAGTTCAACCTTACTTTTGATTGAGGAGTTTTGAAACACTCTTTCTGTAGAAACTGCCAGCGGAGATTTGGAGAGCTAAGGGGCCTACTTTGGAAAAAAGAATATCTTCAAATAAAAACTACACAAAAGCATTCTGCAAAAATTCTTTCTGAACTGTGCATTCAACTAACAGTGTTGAACCTTACTTTTGATTGAGAAGTTCTGACACTCTGTTTCTGTAAAAACTGCAAGTGGACATTCAGAGCGCTAAGGGCCCTGTAGTGGAAAAAGGAATATCTTAAAATAAAAACTACACAGAACCATTCTGCGAGACTTCTTTCTGATCTGTTCATTCAACTAGCAGAGTTGAACCTTACTTTTGATTGAGGAGTTTTGAAAATCTCTTTCTGTAGAAACTGCAAGTGGACATTCGGAGCTCTAAGGGTCCTATAGTGGAAAAAGGAATATCTTCAAATAAAAACCACACAGAGGCATTCTGCGAAACTTCTTTCTGATATGTGCATACAACTAACAGAGTTGAACCTCACTTTTGATTGAGAAGTTCTGAAACTGTCTTTCTGTAGAAACTCAAAGTGGACAATTGGAGCAGTAAGGTGCCTACAGTGGAAAAAGGAATATCTTCAAATAAAAATTACACTGAAGCATTGTGCGAAACTTCTTTCTGATCTGTGCATTCAACTAGCAGAGTTGAACATTACTTTTCTTTGAGTAGTTTTGAAACACTCTTTCTGTAGAAACTGCAAGTGGACATTCAGAGCACTTACGGGACTGTAGTGGAAAAAGGAATATCCTGAAATAAAAACTACCCAGAAGCATTCTGCGAAACTTCTTTCTGATTGGTGCATTCAACTAGCAGAGTTGAAATTTACTTTTGATTGAGCAGTTCTGAAACACTCTTTCTGTAGAAACAGCCATCGGACATTTGGAGCGCTAAAGGGCCTCTAGTTGAAAAAGGAATATCTTCAAATAAAAACTACACAGAAGCATTCTGCGAAACTTCTTTCTGATCTGTGCCTTCAACTAACAGAGTTGAACCTTACCCTTGATTCACAAGTTCTGAAATTCTCTTTCTGTAGAAACTGCAAGCGGACATTCGGAACGCTAAGAGGCCAATAGTGGAAAAAGGAATAACTTCAAATAAAAACTACAAAGAAGCATTCTGTGAAACTTCCTTCTAATCTGTGCATTCAAGTGACAGAATTGAACCTTACTTTTGATTGAGAAGTTCTGAAACTCTCTTTCTGATGAAATTGCAAGTGGATATTCAGCGCGGGAGTGGGCCTACAGTAGTAAAAGGAATAACTTCAAATAAAAACTACACAGAAGCATTCTGCAAAGCTTCTTTCTGATCTGTGCATTTATCTAGCAGAGTTGAACCTTACTTTGATTGAGGAGTTTTGAAGCACTCTTTTTGTAGAAACTGCCCTCGGACATTCGGAACGCTAAGGAGCCTCTAGTTGAAAAAGGAATATCTTCAAATAAAAACTACACAGAAGCATTCTGCGAAACTTCTTTCTGATCTGTGCATTCAACTAAGAGATTTGAACCTTACCTTTGATTGAGAAGTTCTGAAATTCTCTTTCTGTAGAAACTGCAAGCGGACATTCAGAGCGCTAAGGGACCTATAGTGGAAAAAGGAATAACATCAAATAAAAACTACACAGAAGCATTCTGTGAAACTTCAAACTGATCTGTGCATTCAACTAACAGAGTTGAACCTTACTTTTGATTGAGAAGTTCTCAAACTCTCTCTCTGTAGAAACTGCAAGCGGACATTTGGAGTGCTAAGGGCATATAATGGTAAAAGTAATATCTTCAAATAAAAACTACACAGAAGCATTCTGCGAAACTTCATTCTGATCTGTGCATTTACGTAGCAGAGTTGAACCTTACTTTTGATTGAGGAGTTTTGAAACACACTTTTTTTAGAAACTGCAAGCGGACATTCAGAGCGTTGATGGTCCAATAGACAAAAACGGAATATCTTCAAATATAAACTACATGGAACATTGTGCGAAACGCCTTTCAGATGTGTCCATTCATCTAGCGGAGTTGAACTTACTTTGGATTGAGCAGTTGTGAAACATACTTTCTGTAGAAACTGCAAGCTGTCATTCAGAGTGCTAATTGGCCTATATTGGAAAAAGGAATATCTTCAAATAAAAACTACACAGAAGCATTCTGCGAGATTTCCTTCAGATCGGGCATTCAACTAGCAGAGTTGAACCTTCCTTTTGATTGAGCAGTCTGAAACAGTCTTTCTGTAGAAACTGCAAGCGGACATTCGGACCGCTAAGGGGCATATAGTGGAAAAAGGTATATCTTCGAATAAAAACTACACAGAAGAATACTGCACAGCTTCTTTCTGATCTGTGCATTCAACTAGCAGAGTTGAACCTTACTTTTGATTGAGCAGTTCTGAAAAACTCTTTCTGTAGAAAATGCAAGCAGACATTCGGAGCCCTAAGGGGTCCACAGTGGAAAAAGAAATATCTTCAAAAAAAACTACACAGAAGCATTCTGTGAAAATAATTTCTGATCTGTGTATTCAACTAGCAGAGTTGAACCTTACTTTTGATTGAGCAGTTCTGAAACACACTTTCTGTAGAAACTGCAACGGGACATTCGGAGTGCTAAGGGGCTAATAGTGGGAAAAGGAATAGCTTCAAATAAAAACTACACAGAAATATTCTGTGAAACTTCTTTCTGATTGTGCATTCAACTAGCAGAATTGAACCTTACTTTTGATTGAGCAGTTCTGAAACACTCTTTCTGTATAAATGGCAAGCGGATATTCAGAGCGCAAAGCGGCCTATAGTGGAAAAAGGAACATCTTCAAATAAAAACTACACAGAAGCATTCTGTGAAACTTCTTTCTGATCTCTGCATTCAACCAACAGAGTTCAACCTTACTTTTGGTTGAGAAGTTCTGAAACTCTCTCTCTGTAGAAACTGCAAGTGGATATTCAGAGCGCTAAATGGCCTATCGTGGAAAAAGGAATATCTTCAAATGAAAACTACACAGAAGCATTCTGTGAAACTACTTTCTGATCTGTGAATTCAACTAAGATATTTGAACCTTGCTTTTGATTCAGAAGTTCTGGAACTCTCTTTCTGTAGAAACTGCAAGAGGACATTCGGAGCACTAAAGGCCTATAGTGGAAAAAGGAATATCTTCAAATAAAAACTACACAGAAGCATTCTGCGAAACTTCTTTCTGATCTGTGCATTTATCTAGCAGATTTCAACCTTACTTTTGATTGAGGAGTTTTGAGACAGTCTTTTTGTAGAAACTGCAAGCGGACATTCAGTGCGAAGTTGCCTATAGTGGAAAACAGAATATCTTCAAATAAGAAGAACACAGAGGCATTGTGTGAATCTTCTTTATGATCTGTCCATTCAACTATCAGAGTTGAACCTTACTTTTGATTGAGCAGTTCTGAAACACTCTTTCTGTAGAAACTGAAGGTGGATATTCGGAATGCTTAGGGGCCTATAGTGAGAAAAACAGTATCTTCAAAGGAAAACTACACAGAAGCATTCTGTGAAACTTCTTTCTTATCTGTGCATTCAATTAGCAGAGTTGAACCTTACTTTTGATTGAGCAGTTCTGAAACATTCTTTCTGTAGAAATTGCAAGCGGACATTCAGAGCGCTAATGGGCCTTTATTTGAAAAAGGAATAACTTCAACTAAAAAGTACACAGAAGCATTCTGCGAAACTTCTTTGTGATCTGTGCATTCAACTAGCAGAGTTGAACCTTCCTTTTGATTGCACAGTTCTGAAACACTCTTTCTGTAGAAACGGCATACGGACATTTGGAGCGCTAAGGGGAAAATAGTGGAAAAAGTAATATCTTCTAATAAAAACTACACAGAAGCATTCTGCGAAACTTCTTTCAGATCTGTGCGTTCAACTAAGAAAGTTGAACCTTACTTTTGATTGAGAAGTTCTGGAACTCTCTTTCTGTAGAAATTGCAAGCAGAAATTCAGAGCGCTGAGAGGCCTATAGTGGAAAAATGAATATCTTCAAATAAATACTACAGAGAAGCATTATGTGAAACTGCTTTCTAATCTGTGCACTCAACTAACAGAGTTGAAACTCAATTTTGAATGAGAAGTTCTGAAACTCTCTCTCTATAGAAACTGCAAGCGGACATTTGGAGCGCTAAGGGGCCTACAGTGGAAAAAGGAATATCTTCAACTAGAAACGACACAGAAGCATTCTGTGAAACTTCTTTCTGATCTGTGCAGTTACCTAGCAGATTTGAACCTTACTTTTGATTGAGGAGTTTTGAAACAGTCTTTTTGTAGAAACAGCAAGCGGACATTCGGTGCGCTAAGGGGCCTATAGTGTAAAACGGAATACCTTCAAATAAAAACTACACAGAAGCATTGTGTGAAACATCTTTCTGATCTGTAAATTCAACTATAAGAGTTGAACCTTACTTTTGATTGAGCTGTTCTGAAACATTCTTTCTGTAGAAACTGCAAGCGGACATTCTGTGCACCTAGGGGCCTGTAGTCATAAAAGGAATGTCTTCAAATGAAAACTACACAGAAGCATTCTGTGAAACTTCTTATGGATCCGTGCATTCACCTAGCAGAGCAGAATGTTACTTTTGATGGAACATTTCTGAAACACTGTTTCTGTAGAAATTGCAAGCGGACATACGGAGCACTATAGGGTCCGTAGTGGAAAAAGGAATATCTTCAAATAAAAACTACACTGAAGCATTATACGAATATACGAAACCGCTTTCTGATCTGTGCATTCAACCAGCAGAGTTGAAACATACTTTTGATTGAGCAGTTCTGAAACACTCTATCTGTAGAAACTGCAAGCGAACATTCGGAGCGCTAAGGGGTCAATAGTGGAAAAAGAAATATCTTCAAATAAAAACTACACAGAAGCATTCTGCGAAACTTCTTTCTGATCTGTACATTCAACTAGCAGAGTTGAAACTTACTTTTCGTTGTGCAATTCGGATTCACTCTTTCTGTAGAAACTGCAAGCCGAAATTCGGAGCCCTAAGGGGCCTATAGTGGACAAAGGAATGTCTTCAAAGAAAAACTACACAGAAGCATTCTGCGAAACTTCTCTCTGTTCTGTGCATTTACCTATCAGATTTGAAACTTACTTTTGATTGAGGAGTTTTGAAACACTCTTTTTGTAGAAACTGGAAGCAGACATTCGGAGCTCTAAGGGGCCTATATTGGTAAAAGGAATAACTTCAAATAAAAACTACACAGAAGCGTTCAGCGAAAATTCTTTCTGATCTGTGCATTCAACTAACAGAGTTGAACCTTACTTTGGATTGACCAGTTCTGAAAAACTCTGTCTGTAGAAACTGCAATCGGACATTCGGAGCACTAAGGGGCCTATAGTGGAGAAAGGAATATCTTCAGATAAAAACTACACAGAAGCATTCTGCGAAACTCCTTTCTGATCAGTGCATTCAATTAACAGAGTTGAACCTTACTTTTGATTGAGAAGTTCTGAAACTCTCTCTTTGTAGAAAATGCAAGCGCATATTCGGAGCGCTAAGTGGCCTATCGTGGAAAAAGGAATATCTTCAAATAAAAACTACACAGAAGCAATCTGTGAAACATCTTTCAGATCTGTGCATTGAACTAACAGAGTTGAAACTTACTTTTGATTGAGAAGTTCTGGACCTCTGTTTCTGGAGAAACTGCAAGCAGACATTTGGAGCGTTAAGAAGCCTATAGTGGAAAAGAATATCTTCAAATAAAAACTGTACTGAAGAATTCTGTGAAACTTCTTTCTGATCTGTGCATTCAACTAACATAGTTGAACCTTACTTTTGGATCAGAAGATCTGAAACTCTCTCTCTGTAGAAACAGCTAGCGTAATTTGGAGCGATTAGGGGCCTATACTGGAAAAAGGAATATCTTCAAATAAAAACTACACAGAGGCATTCAGCGAAACTTCATTCTGATCTGTACATTTACCTAGCAGGGTTGATCCTTACTATTGATTGAGGAGTTTTGAAACACTCTTTTTGTAGAAACTGCAAGTTGACATTCGGAGCACTAAGGGGCCTGTAGTGGAAAAAGGAATATCTTCAAATAAAAACTACACAGAAGAATTGTGCAAAACTTCGTCCTGATCTTCGCATTCAACTAGCAGAGTTGAAACTTACTTTTGATTGAGAATTTCTGAAATACACTTTCTGTAGGAACTGCAAGCAGACATTCTAATCGCTAAGGGGCCTATAGTGGGAAAAGGAATATCTTCAAATAAAAACTAAACTGAAACATTGTGTGAAACTTCTTTCGGATCTGTCCATTCAAGTATCGTAGTTGAACCTTACTTTTGATTGAGAAGTTCTCAAACACAGTTTCTGTAGAATCTGCAAGCGGACATTCTGAGCACTTCTGGGCCTATAGTGGGAAAAGGAAGATTTTCAAATAAAAACTACACTGAAGCATTCTGTGAAACTTCTTTCTGATCTGCGTATTCAACTAGCAGAGTTGAATTTTACTTTTGATTGACAGAGTCTGAAACTCTCGTTTTGTAGAAACTGCAAGTGCACATTCGTAGCGCTAAGCGGCCTATAGTGGAAAAAGGAATATCTTCAAATAAAAACTACACAGAAGCATTCTGCGAAACTTCTTTCTGATATGTGCATTCAACTAGCAGAATTGAACGTTAGTTTTGTTTGAGGAGTTCTGAAACTCTCTTTCTGCAGAAACAGCAAGTGGACATTCGAAGTGCCTAGGGGCCTGTAGTGGAAAAAGGAATATGTTCAAATAAAAACTACACAGAAGCATTCTGTGAAACTACTTTCTGATCTATGTATTCAACTAACAGAATTGAACATTACTTTTGATTGTGAAGTTCTGAAACTCTCTTTCTGTAGAAACTGCAAGCGGATATTTGGGGCGCTAAGGGGCCTATAGTGGAAAAAGGAATATCTTCAAATAAAAACTACACAGAAGTATTCTGTGAGACTTCTCCCTGATCGTCAATTCAACTAACATAGTTGAACATTACTTTTGATTGAGCAGCTCTGAAACACTCTTTCTGTAGAAATTGTAAGCGGACATTCAGAGCGCTAAGAGGAGTATAGTAGAAAAAGGAATATCTTCAAATAAAAACTACACAGAAGCATTCTGCGAAAATACTTTCTGATCTGTGCATTCAACTAGCAGAGTTGCACCTTACATTTGATTGAGGAGTTTTGAAACACTCTTTCTGTAGAAACCTCAAGTGGATATTGAGAGCGCTAAGGGGCCTACAGTGGAAAAACGAACATCTTCAAATAAAAACTACACTGAAGCATTCTGTGAAACTTCTTTCTGATCTGTGCATTCAACTAGCAGAATTGAAACTTTCTTTTGATTCAGGAGTTCTGAAACTCTCTTTCTGTAGAAAATGCAAGCGGAATTCCAAGCGTTAAGGGGCCTATAGTGGAAGAAGGGATATCTTCAAATAAAAACTACACAGAAGCATTCTGTGAAACTTCTTTCTGATCTGTGCATTCAACTAGCAGAGTTGAACCTTACTTTTGATTGAACAGTTCTGAAACACTGTTTCTGTAGAAACTGCAAGCGGACATTCGGAGCGCTAATGGGCCTATAGTGGAAAAAGGAGTATCTACAAATAAAAACTACACGGAAGCATTCTACAAAACTTCTTTCTGATCTGTGCATTCAACTAACAGAGTTCAACCTTACTTTTTATTGTGGAGTTCTGAAAAACTCTTTCGGTAGAAACGGCAAGTGGAAATTCTAAGCGCTATGGGGCTTATAGTGGAAAAAGTAATATCTTCAAATAAAAACTACACAGAAGCATTCTGCGAAACTTCTTTCTGATCTGTGCATTCAAATAACAGAGTTGAACATTACTTTTGATTGAGAAGTTCTGAAATTCTCTTTCTGAAGTAACTGCAAACAGACATTCTTAGCGCTAAGGGGCCTGTAGTGGAAAAAGGAATATCTTCAAATAAAAACTACACGGAAGCATTCTCCGAAACTTCTTTCTGATCTGTGCATTCAACTAGAAAAGTTGAAACTTACTTTTGATTGAGGAGTTTTGAAACACTCTTTTTGTAGAGACTGCAAGCGGACATTCGGAGCGCTAAGGGGCTTATGGTGGAAAAAGGAATATCTTCAAATAAAAACTACACAGAAGCATTCTGCGAGACTTCTTTCTGATCTGTGCATTCAACTAGCATAGTTCAACCTTACTTTAGATTGAGGAATTTTGAGACATTCTTTCTGTAGAAACTTCAAGCGGACATTCAGAACGCTAAGGGGCCTACAGTGGAAAAACGAATATCTTCAAATAAAAACTACACTGAGGCATTCTGCGAAACTTCTTTCTGATCTGTGCATTCAGCTAGCAGAGTTGAACCTTACTTTTGATTGAGCTGTTCTGAAACCCTATTTCTGTAGAAACAGCAAGCGGACATTCGGAGCTCTATGGGGCCTATAGTGGAATAAGGAATATCTTCAAAAAAATGACACAGAACCATTCTGTGAAACTTCTTTCTGATATGTGCATTCAACAAGCAGAGATGAACCTTTATTTTCATTGAGCAGTTCTGAAAGACTCTTTCTGTAGGAACTGCAAGTGGACATTTGGAGCTCTAAGGGGACTACAGTGCTGAAAGGAATATCATCAAATAAAAACTACTCAGAAGCATTCTGCAAAACTTCTTTCTGATCTGTGCATTCAACTAGCAGAGTTGAACTTTTCTTTTGATTGAGCAGCTCTGAAACACTCTTTCTGTAGAAACTGCAAGTGGACATTCGGAGCGAAATGGGGCCTCTAGTGGAAAAAGGAATATCTTCAAATAAAAACGACTCAGAAGAATTCTGGGAAAGTTCTTTCTGATCTGTGCATTCTACTAACTGAGTTGAACCTTACTTTTGATTGAGAAGTTCTGAAAGTCTCTTTCTGCAGAAACTGCAAGTGGATATTCGGAGGGCTACGTGTCCTATAGTGGAAAAAGGCATATCTTCAAATAAAAACTACACAGAAGCATTCTGCGAAACTTCTTTCTGATCTGTGTGTTCAACTAACAGAGTTGAACCTTACTTTTGATTGAGAAGTTCTGAAATTCTCTTTCTGTAGTAACTGCAAGCATACATTCTGAGTTCCAAGGGGCCTAGAGTGGAAAAAGGAATATCTTCAAATAAAAACTACACTGAAGCTTACGGTGAAACTTCTTTCTTATCTGTGAATTCGACTAACAGAGTTGAACCTTACTTTTGATTCAGCAGTTCTGATACGCTCTTTCTGTAGAAACTGCAAGCCGACATTCGGAGCGCAATAAGGAGTATAGTGGAAAAAGGAATATCTTCAAATAAAAAGTACACAGAAGCATTCTGCAAAAATTCTTTCTGACCTGTGCATTCAACTAGCAGAGTTCAACCTTACTTTAGATTGAGGAATTTTGAAACATTCTTTCTGTAGAAACAGCAAGCGGATATTTGGAGCGCTATGGGGCCTATAGTGGAAAAACAAATATCTTCAAATAAAAATACACAGAAGAATTCTGCGAAACTTCTTTCTGCTCTGTGCATTCAAATAACACATTGAACCTTACTTTTGACGGAGAAGTTCTGAAACTCTCTTTCTGTATGAACCGCAAGCGTACATTCGGAGCGTAAGAGGTCTATAGTTGAATAAGTTATATCTTCAAATAAAAACTGCGCAGAAACATTCTGCGAAACTTCTTTCTGATGTGTGCATTCAACTAACAGACTTGAACCTTACTTTTGATTGATGAGTTCTGAAACATTCTTTCTGTAGAAACTGCAAGCGGAAAATCGGAGCACTTAGAGGCCTATAGTGGAAAAAGGAATATTTTCAAATAAAAACTACACAGAAGGATTCTGCGAAAATTCTTTCTGATATGTGCATTCAACTAGCAGAGTTGAAACTCACTTTTGATTGAGGAGTTTTGAAAAACTCTTTCTGTAGAAACTGCAAGCGGACAATTTGAGTGCTAGGGCGCCTATTGCGGAAAAAGGAATATCTTCTAATAAAAACTACACAGAAGCATTCTGCGAGGCTTCTTTCTGATCTTTGCATTGAACAAGCAGAGTTGAAACTTTTGATTGAGCAGTTCTGAAACTCTCTTTCTGTAGAAACTGCAAGTGCACATTCGTAGCGCAAAGGGGCCTATAGTGGAAAGAGGAATATCTTCAAATAAAAACTACATAGAAGCATTCTGTGAAACTTTTTCTGATCTGTGCATTCAACTAGCAACTTTGAACCTTACTTTTGTTTGAGGAATTCTGATACTCTCTTTCTGTAGAAACTGCAACTGGACATTCTGAGCGCTTAGGGGACTATAGTGGAAAAAGTAATATCTTCGAATAAAAACCACACAGAAGAATTCTGCGAGACTTCTTTCTGATCTGTGCATGCAACTGGCAGAGTTGAACCTTACTTTTCATTGAGGAGTTTGAAATACTCTTTCTGTAGAAACTGCAATCGGACATTCGGATCACTAAGGGTCCTATAGTAGAGAAAGGAATATCTTCAAATAAAAACTACACAGAAGCATTCTGTGCAACTTCTTTCAGATCTGTCAATTCAACTAACAGAGGTGAACCTTACTTCTGATTGAGCAGTTCTGAAACACTCTTTCTGTAGAAACTGCAAGCGGATATTCGGAGCTCTAAGGGGCCTTTAGTGTAAAAAGGAATATCTTCAAATAAAAACAACAAAGAAGCATTTTGCAAAACTTGTTTCAGATCTGTGCATTCAACTAATAGAGATGAACATTAATTTTGATTGAGCAGTTCTGCAACTCTCTTTCTGTAGAATCTGCAAGCGGAAATTTGGAGTGCTAACGGGCGTATAGTGGACAAAGGAATATCTTCAAAAAAAAACTACACAGAAGCATTCTGCGTGACTTCCTTCTGATCTGTGCATTCAGTGACCAGAGCTAAGCCATAATTTTGATTGAGGAGTTTTGAAACACTCTTTCTGTAGAAGCTGCAAGTGGACATTCGGAGCGCTAAGGGGCCTATAGTGGAAAAAGGAACATCTTCAAATAAAAACTACACAGAAGCATTCTGTGAAACTACTTTCTGATCTGTGCATTCAACTAGCAAAGTTGAACCTTACTTTTGATTGAGGAGTTCTGAAACACTTTCTGTAGAAACTGCAAGTGGACATTCGGAGCGCTAAGGGGCCTATAGTGGAAAAAGGAATATCTTCAAATAAAAACTACACAGAAGCATTTTGCGAAACTTCCTTCTGTTCTGTGCATTCAAATAGAAGAGTTGAATCTTATTTTTGATTAAGGAGTTCTGAAACACTCTTTCTGTCCAAACTGCATGTGGACATTCGCAGGGCTAAGGGGTCTAGTGTAGAAAAAGGAACATCTTCAAATTAAAACTACACAGAAGCATTCTACGACACTACTTTCTGATCTGTGCATTCAGCTAGCAGAGTTGAACCTTACTTTTGATTGAGCAGTTCTGAAACAGTCTTTCTGTAGAAACTGGAAGGGGACATTCTGAGCGCTAAGTGGTCTATAGTGGAAAAAGGAATATGTTCAAATAAAAACTACACAGAAGCATTCTGTGAAACTTCTTCCTGATTTTTGCATTCTACTAGCAGAGTTGAATCTTACATTTGATTGAGGAGTTTTGAGACACCCTTTCTGTAGAAACTGCAAGTGAACATTCGGAGCGCTAAGGTTCCTATAGTGGAATAAGGAGTATGTTCAAATAAAAACTACACAGAAGCATTCTGTGAAACTACTTTCTGATCTGTGCATTCAACTAACACAGTTGAACCTTACTTTTGATTGAGCACTTCCTAAACACTCTTTCTGTAGAAACTACAAGCGGACATTCAGAGCGCTAAGGGGCTTATAGTCGAAAAAGGAATATCTTCAAATAAAAACTACACAGAAGCATTCTGCGAAAAACCTTTCTGATCTGTGCATTCAACTAGCAGAGTTGAACCTTACTTTTGATTGAGCAATTCTGAAACACTCTATCTGTAGAAACTGCAAGCGGACTTTCGGAGGCTAAGGTGCCTATCGTGGAAAAAGTAATATCTTCAACAAAAACTACACAGAAGCATTCTGCGAAACTTTTTCTGATCTGTGCATTCAACCAGCAGAGTTGAACCTTACTTTTGATTGAACAGTTCTGAAACACTCTTTCTGTAGAAACTGCAAGCAGACATCGGAGCGCTAAGGGGTATAGTGGAAAAAGGAATACCTTCAAATAAAAACTACACAGAAGCTTTCTGTGAAACTTCTTAGTCATCTGTGCATTCAACTAGCAGATTTGAATGTTACGTTTGATTGAGGAGTATTTAAACACTCTTTCTGTAGAAACTGCAAGTGGACATTCGGAGCACTAAGGGGCCGATAGTGGAAAAAGGAATATCTTCAAATAAAAACTACACAGAAGCATTCTGCAAAACTACTTTCTGATCTGTGTATTCAACTAGTAGGGTTGAACCTTAATTTTGATTGCGGAGTTTTGAAACTCTCTTTCTGTAGAAACTGCAAGTGGACATTCCGAGCGCTAATGGGCCTATAGTTGAAAAAGTAATATCTTCAAATAAAAACTACACTGAAGCATTCTGAGAAACTTCTTTCTGATCTGTTCATTCAACTTGTAGGGTTGAACCGTAATTTTGATTGCGGAGTTTTTAAACTCTCTTTCCGTAGAAACTATAAGTGGACATTCAGAGCACTAATGGGCCTATAGTTGAAAAAGGAATATCTTCAAATAAAAACTACACAGAAGCATTCTGCGAAACTTCTTTCTGATCTGTTCATTCAACTAACAGAGTTGTACCTTACTTCTGATTGAGAAGTTCTGAAACTCTCTTTCTGTAGAATATGCAAGTGGAGATTCATGGCGCTAAGAGGCCCATATTGGAAAATGGAATAACTTCAAATAAAAACTACACAGAAGAATTCTGCGAAACTTTTCTCAGATCTGTGCTTTCAACTAGCAGATTTGAACCTTAATTTTGAGTGAGGAGTTCTGAAACACTCTTCCTGCAGAAAGTGCAGGTTGACAATCTGGGGGCTAAGTGGCCTACAGTGGAAAAAGCAATATCTTCCAATACAAAATACTCAGAAGTATTCCGTAAAACTTCTTTCTGATCTGAGCATTTAACTGTCAGAGTTGAACCTTACTTTGGATAGAGCACTTCTGAAACTCTCTTTCTGTCGAAACTGCAAGTGCACAATCGGAATGCTAATGGTCCTATAGTGGAAAAAGGAATATCTTCAAAGGAAACCAAACAGAAGTATTCTGCAAAACTTCTTTCTGACCTGTGCATTCAACTAACATAGTTGAAGCTTAGTTTTCATTGAGTAGTTTGGAAATTCTCTTTCTGTAGAAACTGCAACTGGACATTCGGAGCGCTAAGGGCCTATATGGAAAAAGGAATACCTTCAAATAAAAATTACAAAGAAGCATTCTGCAAAACTTCTTTCTGATCTGTGCATTCAACTAGCAGAGTTGAACCTTACTTGTGATTGAGCAGATCTGAAACACTCTTTCTGTAGAAACTGCAAGCGGACATTCGGAGCACTATGGGGCTTACAGAGGAAAAGGAATATCTTCAAATAAAAACTACACAGAAGCATTCTGTGAAACTTCTGTCTGCTCTGTGCATTCAACTAGCAGAGTTGAACTTTACGTTTGATGGAGGAGTGTTTAAAAACTCTTTCTGTAGAAACTGCAAGTGGACAATAGGAGCGCTAAAGGGCCTATAGTGGAAAAAGGAATATCCTCAAATAAAAACCACAAAGAAGCATTCTGTGAACTTCTTTCTGATCTGTGCATTAATCTAGCAAAGTTGAACCTTACTTTAGATTGAGCAGTTCTGAAACACTCTTACTGTAGAAACTGCAAGCGGACATTCGGATCACAAAGGGGCCTATAGTGGTAAAAGGAATATCTTCAAATAAAAACTACACAGAAGCATTCTGTGAAACTTCTTTATGATCTGTGCATTCAAGTAGCAGAGTTGAATCTTTCTTTTGATTGAGCAGTTCTGAAACCCTCTTTCTGTAGAAACTGCAAGAAGACATTCGCAGCACTAAGTGTCCTATAGTGGAAAAAAGAATATCTTCTAATAAAAAATACACAGATGCATTCTGCGAGACTCCTTCTGATCTGTGCATTCAACTAACAGATTTGAACCTTACTTTTGATTGAGCAGTTCTGAAACACTCTTTCTGTAGAACCTGCAAGCAGACATTCAGAGCTCTGAGGGCCTATAGTGGAAACGGAATAACTTCAAGTAAAAACTACACAGAAGCTTGCTGCGAAAGTGCTTTCTGATCTGTGCATTCAACTAACAGAGTGAGCTTTGCTTTTTATTGAGAAGTTATGAAACTCTCTTTCTGTAGCAACTGCAAGTGGGCATTCGGAGCGCCTTAGGGGACTATAGTTGGAAAAGAATATCTTCAAAATAAAAACTACACAGAAGCATTCTGCGAAATTTCTTTCTGATCAGTGCATTAAAACTAGCAGAGTGAACCTTAGTTTTATGAGGAATTTTGAACCACTCTTTCTGTAGTAACTGCAAGAGAACATTCGGAGCGCTACGGGCCCATAGTCCAAAAGGAATATCTTAAAATAAACACTGCACAGAAGCATTCTGCGCAACTTCTTTCAGATCTTGCATTCAAATCCAGAGTCGAACCCTTACTTTTGATTGAGGAGTTCGAAACACTCTTTCTGAGAGACTGCATTCGGAGCACTAAGGGGCCTATATTGGAAAAAGGAATATCTTTAAAAAAATCTACACAGAAGCATTCTCTGAAAACTTCCTTCCTGATCTGTGCTTCCAACTAGCCAAGTTGAAATTTCCCTTTGATTCAGGAGTTTTGAAAAACGCGTTCTGTATAAATTGCAAGCGGACATACGGAGCGCTAAAGGGCCTGTGGTTGGAAAAAGTAATATCTTTAAATGAAACTGCACAGAAGCATTCTGCCAAAACTTTTTTTGATCTGTGCTCACAACTAGCAGAGTTGAACCTAACGTTGATTGAGCAGTCTGAAACACTTTCTGTAGAAACTGCAAGACGGGACATTCGGAGTGCTACGGACCTATAGTGGAAAAAGAATATCTTCAAATAAAAACTACACAGAAGCATTCTGTGAATCTTCTTACTCATCGTGCATTCAACTAACAGAGTTGAACCTCACTTTTCGTTGAGAAGTTCTGAAACTCTGTCTCTGTAGAAACTGCAAGCGGACATTTGGACGCTAAGGGACCTATAGTGGAAAAAGAAATATCTTCAAATAAAAACTTCACAGAAGCATCTGCGAAACTTCTTCTGATCTGTGCATTCAACTAGCAGAGTTGAACATACTTTTTGACTGAGCAGTTCTGAAACACTCTTTCTGTAGAAACTGCAAGCAGACATTCGGAGCGCTAAGGTGCCTACAGTGGAAAAAGGAATATCTTAAATAAAAACTACACAAAGCATTCTGAGGAACTTCATTCTGATCTGTGCATTCAACTTGCGGAGTGGAACCTACTTTGATTGAGTGGTCCTGAAACCTTCTTCTATAGGAAACTGCAAGTGGACATTCGTAGCACTAAGTGGCCTATAGTGGAAAAAGGCATATCTGAAATAAAAAACTACACAGAAGCATTCTGCAAAATTTCCTTCTGATCTCTGCATTCAACTACACTGTTGAACCTTACTTTTGATTGAGAAGTTCTGAAACTCTCTGCAGAAACTGCAAGCGGACGTTCGGAGAGCTAAGGGGCCTATATTGGAAAAAGGACTATCTTCAAATAAAAACTACACAGAGGCATTCTGCGAGACTACTTTCTGATCTGTGCATTCACCTAGCAGAGTTGATCTTTTTTGATTGAGGAGTTTTGACCCACCCTTTTGGTAGAAACTGCTGGCGACATTCGGAGCGCTAAGGGCCTATAGTGGGAAAACGAATATCTTCAAATAAAAACTATTCAGAAGCATTCTGCGAAACTACTTTCTGATCTGTGCATTCAACTACCAGAGTTGAACGTTACTTTTGATTGAGCAGTTCTGAAACACTCTTTCTGAAGAAACTGCAAGCAGATATTCGGAG
>NW_022096044.1:0-51903 GCF_006542625.1 Nomascus leucogenys
AAGTGACGGAGACATGAGGTGCTATGAGAGACCGAGGTGGGTGGATCGCTTGAGCCCAGGAGCTCAAGACCAGCCTGGGCAACATGGCAAGACCTCGTCTCTACAAGAAATACAAAAATTAGCCAGGTGCGGTGGTACACGCCTGAAGTCCCAGCTGCTTGGGAGGCTGAGTTGGGAGAATCGCTTGAGCCTGGGAAGGTTGAGGATGCATTGAGCTGTGATCACCCTACTGCACTCCAGCCTGCATGACACAGCAAGACCCTGTCTCAAAATAAATAAATAAATGAATAAATAAAAAAGAAACGAGGTGGACTGACCCAGGTGTTGGTAGGTGATAAAAACAATGGCAGTGGGGGAGATTCAATCTGATGACTTGAGGTTCACACTGGGGAATGATAGCTGAGGCAGGAAGGAGAGAGAATCTTAAATATGCTTTCCTTTGAAGAAAATAATATGTCATCCTGTAGCTTTGGGGTTACCTTAGAAAGATAAATGTTTTGTCTCTTGCTTTCTTAGCTTGCTGAGGCTTCTTAACGGTATTGACAAGGCTCTGACTGCTCTTGGCAACTCTAATGAAGTCCCAGCAACAATCTATTGCAAGAACTTCATTCACTAAAGAATGAAGTGGTCCCTAGCCCACTCAGATTTGAGTCATGTTATTATCTAATTTTCAAGTCAGATTATATCAGTAATTCTTACGAAGGTAGCTAGCTGCATCATTTGATTCAATTTTATATTCCTTAGGATCTTGCCATATGTAAATGTCTTTTTAGTTTAATATTAACTACTGTTGAACTTGTGTATTTCACATTTCTTGAAATTGTATAAAATATCTGATTGAATGCTGGGTATTTCTCAGCTTTCCCTATTTGGTTACAGCTTCCAAAATTGTTGTACTGTCATGAAGCAGGAACCTTTGTTTGTTGTTGATATTTGTTTTCAGGATTCCTTGTTAGATAGAATATCTAGAGACCATGATATGGTTTGGCTCTGTGTCCCCACCCCAAATCTCACCTTGGATAGTATGTGAGTAAATCTCCCCCATGGGTCAAGGCGTGGAGGCCATGGGGAGGTATTGAATCACGGGGCAGATTCCCCATGCTGCTCTTGTGGTAGTGAATAATATCAGGAGATCTGATGGTTTTATAAATGGTGAGTTTTTCCTATGCAAGCTCTCTTGCCTGCCACCATGTAGATGTGCCTTTGCTCCTCATTCACCTCCTGCCTTATGACTATGAGGAGTCCTCAGCCATGTGGAACTGTGGTCAATTAAGCACCTTTCTTTATGGAATACCCAGTCTCAGATATGTCTTTATTAGCAGTGTGAGAACAGACTAATACAGCCCATATCATCGATTTACGTGCCTATTGATCCTTATTTTATTTGTAACAAAGAACTTAAACTAACTTTAAGGAAGTTTAAACCAAAATACGTAATCTGACTGGAATTGTGTTGAGAATTTCACTTACACAAACTCATTTTGTTCCCCCAAAAAAGCACTTCCAAATTTTGTATTATTTTTCTTTTCTTCTATTTTTTGAGATGGAGTTTTGCTCTGTCACCCAGGCTGGAGTGCAGTGGGCAATCTTCGGCTCACTGCAGCCTCTACCTCCCAGGTTCAAGCATTCTCCTGCCCTCAGCCTCCCAAGTAGCTGGGATTACAGGGTGAGTGCCACCACACCCAGCTAATTTTCGTATTTTTAGTAGAGACAGTGTTTCACTATGTTGGCCAGGGCTGGTCTCGTACTCCTGGCTTCAAGTGATCCACCTGCCTCGGTCTCCCAAAGTGCTGAGACTGCAGGCATGAGCCACTGTGCCCAGCCTACCATTATTTTTAAATTTAAATTGGCTTTAGAGGGAAGTCTTCAGGGGCAAATAGTCATAGTCCCTCATAAACATTCGTTGGGAAGTCCTCTAACTTTTTATAAGATAAATTAATCTGTTTTAATTTCTTAACTTGAAAAAATATTTATTACACACAATATATTATTGAATTCAGTTCTATTAGCTTTTTCCCTCTGCTGTTCTTTCTAGACGTTTTCTTTCTTTTCTTTTTTTTTTTTTTTTTGTGATGGAGTTTCACTCTTGTTTCCCCAGGCTGGAATGCAATGGTGCGATCTGGGCTCACCACAACCTCTGCCTCCTGGATTCAAGTCCTGCCTCAGCTCCCGAGTAGCTGGGATTACAGGCATGCACCACCAGGCCCGGCTAATTTTGTTATTTTTAGTAGAGATGGGTTTCTCTATGTTGGTCAGCCTGGTTGCGAATTCCCAACCTCAATTGATCAGACCCGCCTCGGCCTCCTAAAGCGCTGGAATTACAGGCGTGAGCCACCGCACCCGGCCCTTTCTTAGACAGTTTCTAGCGTGTCCATGTATTATAGTTGCAGGGCAGAGGATCAGGGTGTGGTTCTCAGATATATTCCTCAAACAGAATCAGATAGAGCCTGGGTTGTACAGAGAATATCTGATAGCTTTGTGCATTGCCATATTCATCAGTAATTTCCTCTGCAAAAGGCAGTCATGTCTAGGCTGAAAAACCTAAGCAGTCCTCTTCAGACCTCAAATGATATGGGGACCTACGTGGTCATTAGCACACAGCAACGGAGTCACTTAAAGACAGAGACGCTGGGTAATAACTGGGCCCACTCACTAAATAAATAACTTATTCGTGCACATCTGCCTGCAGAGTAATTCAAAATTGTGTTCAGAAAAAATGACAATTATTATACTCAGGAAAGTTCCAAACACAGTGTTAAATTCCGTGTACTCAGCCGGGTGCGGTGGCTCACTCCTGTAATCCAGGCACTTTGGCAGGCTGAGGTGGGAGATCGCTTGAGCCCAGGAGTTTGAAACCAGCCTGGGCAATATAGGGGACCTCTACTCTACAAAAATGAAAATAAAAATAAATTAGCCAGGTGTGGTGCACATGCCTATGGTCTCAGCTACTTGGGAGGCTGAGGTGGGAGGATCATTTGGGCCTGGAAGTTAAGGCTGCAGTGAGCTGTGACCTAGCCACTCTCCTCCAGCCTGGGCCACAGAGCAAGACCCCGCCTCAGAAACAAAAACAAAAACCAAAAAACCCTACGTAGTGAGAACCTCACTAATTACTGGGGTTTGCCATGTTCTACAAAATTCCCTTTAGCCACAGCAGCTGGCTGTGAAATTGGATTGTTTGATTCTTACTGGGGGTGAAGCTATTCCCTGTTTCTCTATCCTTCCCTGACAGAGGAGGAGGGAGGGGCGTCAGAGAATTTCTTCCTTTTACGATAATAGGATCAGTATTAGTTCTCCTTTCCCCCAAAATGTGTTGTAAACTGAAATCTGGGGGGCAGAGAAAGGTGGTGGAGATCTTTGGATGTGGTCGTCTTTACCTCCACCTGCTGCTGATGTCATCGCGAACAGATGCTTAGAAGCACTGCTTGCTCGCAAATGAAGCTCTGGTTCTGCAGGAGCTCACACACAGCAGGATGCTGGGCTTGCAGGCCGGTAGCTGTCCAGCAGGAAAGCTGTGCTTTCCCAGCTGCGTGAGTGGGTTCCAATTTTGGCCAACTCTCCCTAGTTCATTAACCATCAGAGCCTTACAGATGACACTTACGCTCATCATAGCATCATCTGTAAGGCTCTGAAAGCATTCCAAATGCCAAACCCAAATGCTGGGAACATAAAAGTCACAACCCCAATCTCTGAGCGGTGCTTTTTTGTGCATAGTTCATCTGAGCCTCGGGTTAGCCCTGGGAGGCAGGGGCGGCTGGTGTTTCATGCCCTTTGTGTCAATAAAAGTTCAGCCCTTTGTGGAGGAAGGAGAGGGTTCATGACCAAATCTGATTCTTTCACTTAATAGCACAGAGACTTTGGACAAGTTCTCTGGGCCACGGTCTCCATCTTTATAATGTAAAATATGATAACCTTGAGATATAATTGTGGCAATTAAGTGAGATGATGCTGGTGCAGCCCTTGCCATGATTTCTGGTGCGTCAGCATCCCAGGAAGTTAAAGAATTTGCTCCTGGACACACAATATGAAGAACTTAGTCACGGGTGTTCTGGGGCTTGGGACAGGATGTTTTCTGCTCTACCATGTAGTTTTTCCCGGATGGGAACTGCTGTTGCATTTTCACTTTGTTGGAGGATTGGTCCAGTTAAAAGATGAGGACTTTTAATTTCAATCTTAACTTTTTTAACATTTAAATGTTAGCTTTTTTCGGTAAGGTAATGTCTGACAGAAGCAGGATTTCTGGATTAAAGGAAAAATGAATTTGTGATTGTGACAAGAATTGCCAAATTGTCTCTCTAGGGCTCTACCCCTCCCAAAACCAGGAATGGAGGAAAGTGGCCATCAGCCTTGCCAAATGGAGTGTACTGCCACACGTACAGACTTTTGCAATGAGATGGGTAAGAAGTTGTCTGTCAGTGCAGCTGTTATGAATGAAATTGAGCATCTTTTCATGTATCCAAGAGCCATTTGTAATTTTGTGTGTGTGTGTGTGTGTGTGACCGATTCGTGTCCTTGCTTATTTTTCTCCTGGGTTTGTTCTTGTTCTTTTCAATTTTGAGTAGCTCTTTGTATATTTGATCAATCATCCATGTGTCTTTTATATGGGTGGCAAACATTTTTTCAGCTGTATCATTCGTCTTTTGACTTTGCCTCTGTTGGTGGTGGTGGTGTTAGTTGCTGGTGTGTGTGTGTTTGTGTGTGTGTGTGTCTGTGTCGTTTTACCACGCACAAATTTGTTTTATTTACTGATGATTTCTTACCACACAGAAGTGAGTGGGATCACGGCCCCTCTTTTGGGAATCTGGCCTGGGCTTTGCTGCCAGGAGGCCATCAGAGCTGCTGCTGATGTTCATTTTGACTGGAATTTTGCTCATATTGAAGGTTCTCCTCTCTGCACTCCTCATATTTATATTTTTACGCTAATTGCTCTCACTTTGCAGTTCATCATCTATATGCTCTCTGGCGGTGTTTGCTTCTTTTTAAGTTCTGGCTTTGTCCATCCACTGAGTTATTGTCTGGGGAGTGCAGAGGCCTGGCCTGGACATCAGTGTTGGCCACAACACCCAGCTTAGCACAGGGAGGTTACTGTGGGTTCAGTGCAAAATGCATGGAGGACTAGCGGTCCCCAGGCCCTAGCAAGCCATGGAGGAGTTTGAGATGTTTCAAGGGGCTAATTGAACGCTCCCTTTTCCTTTTAGCCATGACATCCACTCTGAAACAGTTCCCAGGTTGTGTCTCTTGGTGGGACCGGGTCCCGGGTATGGGTCTAGATCGAACGACTCTTAAGCTCTCCTTTACCCCTGCTAAGGTCTCCCAGACCCATTTCCCCCCTGAGTGAGAATGGGAATTGGCTCCCCAGGACCCTCCCTCATCCTCTTCCCTGTCCCAAGCTCAGAGTTTGAAGGCAGTGGGGCTGAAGAAAGAGGAACTGAGACGAGCCAGGAGTTGAAGAAGCCATTGGTTTAATGGGATGAGGAGGTAGCGAAGGATTCGGTGGCAGGAAGGCGAGTGCCGCGGCTCCTCTTTCTGCCCAGGCAGGGGTTGATGTGTGGGAGAGGAGCCCTGAACGCTCTCTTCTCAGGCATGGGGTCAACAGAGAGAAGACTGGAGAGGAGGAATGCATGAACTTTGCCTCTTGCTGTGGGAAGGGAGGAAGGAGACGCTGAGTACAGGGAGGAACATTAGCTGCCTTGTGTCTGGGAAGGTTGGACAATACCGCACTTCTGTGTGTACAGACAGAGGAGGAAGGAGACAGGGTCAAAGGCCAGAAGAGATCAGAGGGGCTCAGCAGTGCAGCAACCTGTAAAACTGACTGATCCCACAAAACACAAACCAGCAGACAGCACCCTCACCCTCCCTTCACCCTCCCCTCCCCCTCCCCTCCCCCTCTCCTTGCCCTCCTCTCACCCTCCCCTCCCCCTTGCCCTCCCCTCACCCTCCCCTCCCCCTTGCCCTCCCCTCACCCTCCCCTCGCCGTGTCCTTGCCCTCTGTGCTGGAGGGCTGCCCTCCCGTCCAGCCTCTGCCTCTACTTCTTCCTCCCAATTTGCGCCATCAGGTGGGCATTGGCGGCTGCCTGGGCACGCAGGTTCTTGGCCTTGGCGATGTTGAAGAGGAGGTTCATGATGTTGGTGGGGACGTCGAGGGACAGGGTGAACTTGGTGCGCTGGGGACTCTTGGCTGTGTCCTGGCGTGGCTTTCCCCTGAGCTGTGCTTGGGACACGTATCTGTACCGGGTGCCTCCAGCTCCACCCCTGGCCCCAGAGACAGGGAAAGTCTTTCTCTCTTTGCCCTCCTCCTCCTCTCCCGAAGAGGCGTCTCTGCTGGGCAGGTGGTGGAAGCTCCTCTTGCTCAGCAGGGATGCATCCTCCCACTGGCTCTTCTCAGCTTCAGACAGGGCAGTGTTGAGGCAGCTGAAGATGGGCTTGGCCTTGTAGAACTTGTGGGGGAGGCCCGTCCTGGGGCCCCCCAGGAGCAGCAGCAGGAGCAGCAGGAAGTGGACTGGCATCAGCATCTCTCCCTGCAGCAGAAAAGAGGATGTGGGCAGGGGCACGGGAGGGGCGTGGCGCTCCAGAGGACCTGGACTAAAATCTACTAGGGTGTTGTTCATGTTCCACTACAGGGGTTCTCCAAGTATGACCCCCAGACCAGCAGCACCAGCCCCGGCTGGGACTTTGTTAGAAATGCAAGTAATTCTCAGGTCTTTTTCCAGAACGAGTAAATCAAAAGCTCTGGGGCCCGGCCGCCTGTGTTGTAACCAACCCTGCAGATGATCCCAGTGGTCACTGAAGTATGGGAACCATGACCTCATTAGTATTTATGGGTTTTATTTAATTCAGCTTCGCAGGCAGCCTCTGCCCCTGTAAAGCGAATAACTAATATGCTAAGTAAGCATCTAGCAGCGTACCGTGGTTGATTTTAATGGCAAGTGAATTTTCCGTTCCTTCATCATTGACAAGGCTGACTGAATATATCCCTGTTGCTTAAAGACCTTGGTTGGGCGTCTAGTCAATATTTCTAAGGCAGATCTTTAAGGCTGGTTTCTCGCTAGGCTATCCTAGTTTCTTGAGAACAATCAGATTTGTTATTAATAACTAGGTTGGTTTTACTATAGACTTTATGAATTTATGAAGCCAAAGTCAGCTTGGTCTTTTTGTCAGACCAAGTATCATCCACGGAGCACCAACATCCTCCAACCACGGGCCTCAATGCCAACACTATCTGTGATCTCTTAGATGTGTGGGATCTTGGTTATCAGTCAGACTGAGTCAGGGTGATTGTCCAGGGCAAGAAGGAGACACTGAGAGCTTTGAAAGGATCCTAGTATCAGGGACCAGTTGAATCCATTCTTTTATTTAAAAAAAGAAAAATAAAAACTAGCCAGGCATGGTGGCTCACACCTGTAATCCTAGCACTGTGGGAGGCTGAGGTGGGAGGATTGTTTAACCCAGGAGTTCAAGACCAGCCTGGGCAACATAGTAAGACCTCATCTCTATAAAAAAAAAAAAAATTAGCTGGGCATGGTGGTGTGCACCTGCATTCCCAGGTACTCAGGAGGCTGAGGCAGGAGGATCACTTGAGCTCCAGAGGTCGAGGCTACAGTGAACCGTGATTGTGCCACTGCCTCCATCCTGGGCAACAGCAAAACCCAGTCTCAAAAAAAGAAAAGAAAAAAAAAAACTAAGCGTTAGCGTATGGACTGTTGTGACAATAAAAACATCCAACTCAATGACCCTCATGTTACTTGGACTGTTCAGGCTTTAAGCATCATAGACACTTGCTGGTTCACCGATCAACAGTGTTAAACAAGACATCAAACTGCCATCCCCATCAGGGGAGAAGGGCTTGTGCTGAGCCACCCACACCCTCCCGCCGGGGCTCCTTCACAGTAGCAGCATCAGCTGTGCCAGAGGCCGTCAGAGTTGGGGTTGCCCATGGCCACTGTCCCTGAGGATATTGTGAAGTGGGCAGAGTTGACTTCCTGTGCCCTGGGATCAAACCCACCACTCTGCAGTCAGTCCTTTTTGTCTGGTCTGCGGGCACACACTCTCTCCAGCCCTGCAATAAAGACATCACGTTTATTTATTCATTGGTGTCCTTCATCATGCATGAGGACAAAACAGTGGGGTGCACGTGTCAGTAGTTTAAACTCCTTCTAGAGAAAGCACGGCTGCCATCTGTGGGCCCCGCTCACACCCCGACATGCCTGTTCTCTCATTGCGGTGTGAGGATGAACCATCCCCTGGGCTATCCTGTGAGATATAAGCAGTGAAAGGCTCTGCTGTTCACGTGACCTGAACTTGAAGTTCACTTTATTACTGAAGACATACTTGGCTTTCACAAAAGCAAGCAAGAAACATGTGGTTCACTATCAACTTGGGAGAATTCTTTTCTTATGTTAGTTTTTTAAAATAAATAAGAACAATTGGGTAAGTAAATCACCTGGCGATTCGCCTGGGCCTTCAGCAGCGTGAGGCTGTCATTGGGTCATTTTGTTCTTTGCGGTGACAGTGCAGAGCAGGGTCAGGCAGGGCTGGCAGTCGGGGCTCAAGCTGCAGTCTCTGCTCTGCAGCTCCTCGTCAGTGTGGCCTTGACGAGGCCATTTCCCACACGTGAGTGTAGTGGACCCAACCCAAGCCATCCAGACAGCCTTAGGCTGTGAGCAATGGACAGAACCAGCGCTGACCCTTAAAAAAGGGAGCCTGGGTCTCTTTCTAAAGGAGGATCCTGTAAATCCCTGCTGCTTCACTTACCCTGGAAACAGACACACACACATATGATGCACAGGAACATAGACAAGCACGCATACAAACATGTACACATATACACATACACATGCACCCACATACAGATACACACATATATACATAAACACATGGGCACATATACACCTCACACGTACCTACAGACACATACATATAGACACATGCACACACATATATATATGCACATACATGCACACACACACCTCATACATATAGACATGCACACATATGCACATATACACACCTCACATGTACACATATACACATACACATGCACACACATATATACATGCACACATATGCACACACATACATACCTCACATGTACATGCATACACACAACCATACACGTGCACACACATACACACCTCACATGTACATACATACACACATACATATAGACACATGCACACACATATATACATGCACATACATGCACACACACCTCATACATATAGACATGCATATTTATACATGCACACACATGCACACATACACACCTCACATGTACACATATACACATACACATGGACACACATATATACATGCACACATATGCACACACATACATACCTCACATGTACATGCATACACACAACCATACACATGCACACGCATACACACCTGACACATACATACATACACACACACCTTACACAGGTACACATGCACCCACATATACACACATGGATAAATATTTACCCAGCACATTTCCTGTCAAAACCTGTTGCTTCCACATTGCAGCTGTTGCCTTTCTTTCCTTTAATTTTTTTTCTAAGAAATCATGTTGTGTTTTGTTTGTTCCATTTATTTTGCATTACACAAATTTTGAGCTTATTTTATGCAATAATATTTTTCATAATTTATGAGAAAACACATGATCCTTGCTTTAAATAGTCCAAACCTATGAACTAGCCCGATCTGGGCGTGTTGCCTGGAGCAGCGAGAACAACACAGACTTTGGAGTTAGACACAGGCTTGAATTCCTTCTTCGTCCTTATTTCCTTATTTGCCTGAGGGTTTGGGCTGATAACCTCTGGGAATTTCAATCTCCTTCTCTGATAAATGGGATGGCAATAACCACCTCATGAAGGTTAAGTGAAGGATTAGATGAGAAACGTCAATGTGTGTGTGAAAGCTCCTGGTCTAAGCAGATGCTTAATCAAGGCTGTTCCACACCTGAATAATCTCCAGGTCTTCTTAGGAGAAGATCTGGTCTGCACATAACCTTTTCAGAAGTGCATTTTACACACACAGATGTGTATACGCAATACACATATGTACAGAGAGACCAGGAAATCTGAGCAAGCATTTGATCCTGCAGACAAATGTCCTTGTATCGTATCTCTGGCTTGTAGCTTTTGGCTCCATGCTCTCCTTTCCACCCTGACCTGTGCAGACTCCTTTTGCCCTTAGTCTAAGTAAGTGGTTCTCGACTTTCAGGTGCTTTGGACTCATGTGAAGGCGTGGTTCAAACACAGCCTGTGGGGCCCCGTCCCAAGAGTTTCTGAGTCACTAGGTCTGGGATGCTCCTGAGAACATGCATTTCTAGCACAGTCCCACGTGATGCTGATGCTGAGGTCTGAGGACCACACTCTGAGAACCGCTGCTCTGCGTGCTCTGACCTGACTCTGGACTCCTTACAACTGTACACCGGAGTTCCAGGGGTGCCCTAACCATCCCTGTGGAAAATGGGCTTTTCTTTCCTTAAATATTGCATTCAATAACCAGACCTTCAGCTTTCTCATTCACAGAGGACCTAATGAGTTGTTTTTCATAAATAGAGTATGAAGCGTGGTTTTAGCTGCCTTACAGCTTGAAGGCATCTTAAAGCTTGGAAATTATTTCAAATGGCTTGCTAACCCTGAAAGGGTTTTAAAAAAACAAAAACCAATTTGGAAAGGGTTAATACTGGTGGGAAAGTGGTGGAGAAACTTTGTCTTTCTGTCCCTTTATTCCTTCATCCCTTTATTCCTTTCATCACCAGACTCAGTCCTGTCCCTCCCACTCACTAGCTCGTGCCTAACCGCCCAGGACCTCACTATTTTCCCCTGTGAGAGCAGGGGATTGAGTTCGAGAATCTTTGTTCTGAATTCTTTCTTTTTCTACTTCTGAAAGCCAGAGGTCTCTCTATGAAAAGCACTGGGAGAAAGAAATGATTTCTCGATTTTCACCAAATGAAAGGCGCCTGGACTCTGGGTGGGTGTGAGCTAAAATAGAGGGTGCTGGCTGGGCCGGGTGGCTCACACCTGTAATCCCAGCACTTTGGGAGGCCGAGGCAGGTGGATCACCTGAGGTCAGGAGTTTTGAGACCAGCCTGGCCAACAGAGTGAAACCCTGTCTCTACTAAAAATACAAAAATTAGCCAGGCGTGGTGGCACACACCTGTAATCTCAGCTACCCAGAAGGCTGAGGCAGGAGAATTGCTTGAGCCTGGGAGGTGGAGGTTGCAGTGAGCCAAGATCATGCCACTGCACTCCAGCCTGGGTGACAGAGTGAGACTCTGTCTCAAAAAAATAAATTAATTAAACAAAAAATAGAGGGTGCCGAGATGCGTCCCTGGAGCTACCCTCGGGCCTCCCCCTGTGGGTTCCACATGGCTCTCTCCCCACTGCCCCACCACCCCATTTGTTTATTTTGCTTCCTTACTCAAACCCTGCACCCCAGCCCAGGGAACCCCTCCTTGCGCCTCTCTATTTCCTTCCCAGGGCAGCATTCTGCATTTACCCTCAAACACCTGGAACTTTGCACAATAATTGCAAATATTACTGAGAACTCAGAATACTTTCTGGTCCAAGCCCATCTTGGGGCTCTGCCCACACAGGCTGGCCCTTTAGTGTAAATCAACACTTGAGTTTACCTGTCTATCTCCACCCCTTAAAGGCACTTTGGGTGTTATATTTCTTTGGTGTCTCCATTTCTGCTAAATATGCCAAGCCTTTCACTATGCAGAGATACGCCCTCTGGGTCATCTGGCTCTCAGCAGTGACTCAGGATGCTTGGAAAAGCCTGACATGGCCAACAGTGCCTTATACTAAATCATATTCTCAATCAGTATTTGTTGAATGAATTGAAATTCAGATTCATATTCAGGCACTTAATTAAATCAATTAACTTATTTTCCAAAGCAAAACGACCTCTTTTAAATTCTTTCATGGATGTACATTCTCTCTGCAAATCATGTTATTACATATCATAGAGGAAAAAATCTTTTATATGGCATACTTTTTTGGTTTTGTTTTTTTATTATGAAATCATACATGTATACCTAGAGTCACTTGAAAGATGAGGGCTTCTGAACATGAAACAGCCTTGTCTAAGTAACTTTCTGCAGTTTTCCTGTGAAAAAGTTCAGATTTTCCCTTGCAATGGGCTAGCCTCTGGATGTGTCCCCTGGAAGTGCTACCTGTCTCATCTCAGTTACAAAAGCAAGGCATTGGGGAGAGGAAGTGAGATCGCTTTTAACTCTATATTTACTTTTTCACATTCTTGGGGTCAATTTGTAAATACTGTGCCTTTTAAAAAATGCATTACCTTCTTATTTTTCAAATCCCAAGTCTACCATCAGAGAAGAATACTGTATTCACGGCCAGGGTGCTAAAGGTGTGGAAAGATCTGTAAAAGTGTCAGGGAGCATGTGTCCTGTGTGGCGCTGTGTTCTCTCGGTGCGTCTGCAGGTAGCAGACCTGAAAGGTGTCCCCTTACAATCAGCAATGATGCAAAGTTACACAGCAAAGGAACCTCCCAGAACTATGAATTGGACATGATAGGGATGCCTGGTGCGGAGCTTAGTTCTAGATCATTTAAAATGTAAGGGTTCTTTGCAACCCTGGATATTTTCACCATCCAAGTGTGTGAGTGGCTGGGGGCTGGAAGGTAGATTCAGATTTCTTTCCGGGGCTTTTCTTTTTAGGATCTGTTTAGATTTGTTTAGGGTTTATAGGATAAGAGAAAAGGAACTCTCCCCAGAGAAAAGATACTCTGTGCTTCCCACATAAAGTCTAATTTTGCAAGTTTCTCCTTTTAGATTCCTTGGACTCCTCTGCCATATCCTTGGTGAAACGGCACGAAAGTTTAAGATTTCTCTGCAGCGTGCCACGAAAATAACTGAGCACCATCTAGTTATTAACACATTTGAGGGGCAAAGCTCTACACCTGTATTTTTCTCTGGGTGCCTGAAACTCAACCATTCCTTTGGGCTATGGTGACAGTAGCACTTGTCGAGGGTGCTGTAAAGAGACACAGTTATTTCCGGGAGCTGTGGCAGAGCCAAGCACTGAAACGTGAGGGACCTGGGCCAGCCTCCAATTCTCAGCACCTCGCAGGGAGAGGACAGGGCATGAAGCAGCAAAGGCAGGAGGCAAACAGCACTGATGACACAGCTGTGCCAGGTGCAGCGCTATTCCTGTGGGCTCCGTTTGTCTGCAAACACTGATAAGAAGTTAAACTAAAACTAGACCACTTAAAACATTTAAAAAATCTTATATTTGTTATTTTTGGTAGGTGGCTATGCTTGGGAAGGAAATTGCGAACAGGATTTTTCAGAAAACATGAACATCAAACATCCATCTCCCCTTCACAGGTAGCAGTTAGCCTTGTAGTTAGATTGTAGATATCAGTTAGATTGTAGATATCTGCACACACCCCCACAATGTTCCTAGTGTGGCAAAGGACTCTGGGTTTTGATGGCTGAGGACCTAGCTGGGAAAACTCCCTCACCTCTGACTTTTCTTGGGTGAATCACTTAGCCTGCGTTTCACTTGCTGCATCCTAGGAGGGAAACGTTACCTGCTTCACAGGTGTGCCCGAGAATGACGGGAGATGGCACAGGCGAAGGTTTGTGGCACAGGTAAACAGTAAGTGCAGGTGTCCTCGCTGCTTTGCAGGCGGCGTGGAGTCATGTCCTGTGGCTCCCATTTGCCCCGGCATCCCTACCCCATGCCCAGTTTGTAAACTGTCTCCGAGGACTGACTTTCCCGTGCACAACTGAACTCTGTTCAGAGGAAACAGATTTGTGTGAGCACGTTCCGCCTCTGATCTAACACCTTTGGAAAGCGGGTCTGTCTACACCAACGTGGGGATGTGATTGTGTCTCCCTGAGAAACTTCCCCTGGTCCCTCTGGGGCTGATTTCTGCTGACTGGGTGGGGAGCGTTCAGCATCGCTCCCTTGGGCTTCCATTCAGGGGCGCTAGCAGCTCTCATCTCTCACACCTGTCTAGTGCACGGCACCTCCTGCTTAATTTAGGGCAGATACATTTACCCTTCATAAGTCAGTCCCAGCCACAAGCTTACCCAAGAGTGGACTTTGCTCCGCAGCGAAACGCTCAGGGAGGCCGGCGCAGCTTCAGGGCCAGGAGGGTAGCCCCATGCACGTCCCCATGAACTTGTGGCTGCTCCGGGGTCTCGGCTCCTGCTTCTCCAGTATTGTTCCTAAGTGGGCTGTGATATTCCCTCTCTATGGAAACGGTCCCCTCCCCTGTGTGTATATAAAAGTGACAGATCACAGGGTGGATCGTAATTCCAGACGTGGTGTCTACACTGGGATGAGATTTCATTTAAAATACAACCAGAACCAGCCGTCCACGTCATGCAGATGACAGGTGCTCCAGCCTCGACCCCTCCCACCTCTGCTTCCCACCCCGCCCTCCTACCCCCCAACTCCTCTTGCATCCTAGCAACTTGCTTCGTTGATAAAAGCAAAGAACAAAAAAGAAAAAAAAAAGAAGAAATAAAAGCTCAAAACGAAACAAAAATCCTGGTAAAGTGAGAAGCAGTGTCTTTGAAGAATTTTATTGTTGATCTTAGTTCTAACTAATTTCAATTTTCCCCACATTCCTCTTGCGTTAAGTCTCCTTTTGGAAATCTAGAGCCTGGACCCGCTTTGAAAGCAGAGAAGGGGTTTGAAATCCACCTGTTGCTGTGTTGTTTTGTGGGTTCTGACCGTGCAGCGTCATCTGGCCGCACAGGTAGCCCCTTGTGCTTGTCACACACTCGGTGCCTGCTCCCCACATAAAGTCTAATTTTGCAAGTTTCTCCTTTCACATTCCTTGGACTCTTCTGCCATACCCTCAGTGGAACAACACAAAAGTTTAAGATTTCTCTGCAGCCTGCCACGAAAATAACTCAGCACCATCTAGTTATTAATACATTTGAGGGGAAAGCTCTACACCTGCATTTTTCTCTGGATACCTGAAACTCAGCCATTCCTTTGGGCTATGACAGTAGGTCATCATACACCGGAGGTCTGGAGGTTTTAATGGGAAATGGCTTGGATTTTACTCGTTTATGCATCCTATATTTATTGAGGACTTACTGTGTACCAGGTATCGCCAAGACCCCCACGAGTTCAGAGATAAGTAAGTTGTGGCCCCTGACCATACAGGGCATCATGGTTTAGAAAGGTAGGGGAGGCCAGGCACGGTGGCTTACACCAGTAATCCCAGCACTGTGGGAGGCCAAGGCAGGCAGATCACGAGGTCAGGAGTTCGAGACCAGCCTGGCCAACATGGTGAAACCCTGTCTCTACTAAGAATACAAAAAAAATTAGCTGGGCATGATGGTGAGTACCTGTAATCCCAACTACTCAGGAGGCCAAGGCAAGAGAATCACTTGAACCTGGGAGGTGGAGGTTGCAGTGAGCCAAGATGGCGCCATTGCATTCCAGCCTGGGCAACAGAGTGAGACTCCATCTCAAAAAATACAGAAAGGAGCAGTCCTGTCCATTCAAGACAGGAGAGGAGAGTAGGAGGGGTTTCAGACAGAAAGGATGGATCAGCATGGACAGAGCCAGGGCTGAGAGGAACGGGAGGGAAGGAGGACAATGCGAGGGAGGTGTTGATGGGTGCAGAGGCTGCTCTGCACTGAGGTGCTCCAAAGGCCTGCGGAGTTCGGAGTTTATTCCATATGTAATGGGGAGATGTGGGAGACTGCAGTCTCTCGACCCCTTATTCACAGATGAGGAAGCTGAGGCTGTAAAAAGTGACCTGCTGGGACCCCACAGGCCCAGGGTGGCAGAGTCAGGTGAGAACCAGGCCTGACGCTGGCCTCAGTGCTCCTTTCACTGGGCTGAGCTGATGGCAAGGGGCCCTGCAAGACCGGCTGGCTGTCCCTAGCCCTCCTCCCAGACGGCTGCTCCACTCTCGTGAATTCCTCTAGGAGAAGAGGTAAGAGGTCTTCTGAAATTACCAAAACTCTTTAAAGCCTATGAGCATTTGGAGGAACAAATGGAAAGCTATTGTGGGGAAGGACTTCAAGTCCCTGTGCTCCCCATTTTAAGCCTCTTTACAGAGATGGGAAATTGGACTTCCCTCTCTTCCTTGTTTCAGAGCTGCCTGGGCTGGGATCCTCTTGAGATTGGAGGCAACATGAAACTGAATCTGTATTTCAATTCAAATTAATTAGATCATTCATTCATTCATTAGTTCATTCCTTCATTAGTTCATTCATTCATTCATTCATGTGTTCTAGTTTTTGTGAGAAGGTTTTTATTCTGCTTTCCATTTCAGATAATGATGCAGTAATGGAATTTATGCAAGTTGAGGGGTAGATGGAAACCTGAGTTTAACTCCCCTGTCTGCCTTATGGACTCTAGGATGCCAGGGGGGCCCTGAGATGCCAGGGAGTCTTGTGAAGACACCAAACGTTGGTCTCCCAGGGCAGGGTTTCCCATCCTCAGCACTGTTGACATTTTGGGTGAGGTCATTCCTTGTTGGCCTTGGGGTCTGCCCTGAGCTCTGGAGGAATTTAGCAGCATCTCTGGCATCTACCCATTAGATGCCACTAGCACTCCCCTCTTCGTCTGTGACCATCAAAAATGTTTCCAGACATGTCCTTTGGGGGCGTGAGAACCACTTCCCTACAGTGTGGGGTTTAGAAAGAGAGACGATGAACCCTGGCTTCTTTTCTTATCTTGTTTCCTCTGAACTTCCTAGAAATCCTCCTGCCCTGAGGCCACCTCACTGGGACTGAAGAGTCTTGGTGTTGGTGGCTGTTCTTGGAGCCTGCCGTCCCCTCGTCACACAGAGCAGGCTCATCGGCTCCCACTGGTCCATCCTGGGTGGGCTTTGGAATTGTCCAGTGACTTCTGCTAGCCTGGATGGAGTTCCACACAGAATGTTTCATAGACATGAGCAGCTGTAAGGGTGCAGTCCAGGGTGTAGTTTTCTAGAAACGTCAAGAAATAGTACATTTGCTTTACAACTTGAATGCCACATCTGGTGGGGGACCGAACAGAGGCTTGGACAGCAAGAAGATGATGAGTAGCCAAACCTCTGGAGTGTCATTTCTAGCAAACAATGATTTCCCTCCCTCCCCACGGCTGATGTGTGAATGTGGCGTGTTGCTACACTTGCACTTCTCACTGGCCTTGGGGAGTCATTGGTGTCTTTCCTGGACTCAGCATGAGAATGTTGTTCAGGGATGTGAATGTCCTGTAGAGGGTACAAAGAGGGCCAGGGTGAGAAGAAAAAGCTGATCAGCTTCACAAGTGAATAGAAATGGCTCATGTTTATAAAGCTCATTTCTCCAAAGTGCTCAAAGCACTTACACTTAATAACATCATTATTTCCTCAACATCTGAGCATGGCAGTAAAATAAAAAGACAGACGAGAGAATTAGCAAAGTGTGAGAAAGCTTGAATTATAGGAGAGAAGTTTTACCGAGGAGCCGGAGAGTCCGTTTTCATTTCTGCCTGGGTTGCTAGCATGGCTATTTGATTCTCACAGACACCCACATTCTCTAGTCCTCTGTCTCCTGTTTTATAAAATGTAGATTGGTGCGCCTTCCCTGTTTGTTTTTAACAAGGTTGATGTCAAGATAGCGTTGCAAGAACTTGATAAAGTGGTGTGTGAACACAGAATATTACCATCATCTTTCTTCTTCAGTTCTCCCTTATTTTCTCTGACTGACTTTTTGTGATTTCTCACTTTTAGCAGGGTGTGTGTGTTTACCTCCTATTGTGTTTGTGGATTGTCAATTTTTGTCTCGTAAGTCTGTCCATTTCTGTTTTATATATTTGGGGTGTTGGGCATATAAAAATTGTTCATGTTATCATCTTGCTTTTAACCTCTTTATCCTAAATAATACTTCTCATAAAGTTTGCTTTGCCTGATATCGAAATAGCTATTCCAGCTTCCGTTGGATAACTTTTGCTTGCTATATTTTTCCAGTCTTTTCTGTTTCAGAATTACTTTGCAAATGGTATATATTTAAATTTTAAAAATTAAATCTAACAATCTTTGTGTTTTAACCAAGGGCTTTAATAAACTAATGTAAAGATACTTGATTCCTGATGTATTAAATTATTTTCTACCATCTTACATTGTGGTTTCTATCTGCGCAGTTTTATCCCCCTTTTCTTCCGTTTATTACTCTTTTTTCTTTTCTGCCATCTGCTGTATTGATCAAGTCTTCATTTTCATTTTCCCTGTATTTGACAATCTACTGATCTAAAGCTATTTAATGTATAACTTTTCTTCGAAGCGTTGTTTTAGCCACAAGTTTTAATGGGTCGTATTTTCATTGTTATTCAGTTCAAATATTTTAAAATGTTTTTCTGTGATGAAGGGTAGCCAACTATGTGACTCCAAAATATGCCATATGGCATAAGGATTATTTTGAGCTGACGACAGTTTAGGAAAAGCAGATACTATTGATAGAAAAGCTCTTACCCTTCCCATATTTGCTAAGGCAGGACATGCACTTGTGAAGGTGTCTGCCCTCCTCTACCAGGAAGAACAGACCTAATCCCCTGAGACAACCTAGAGTTTTATTAGCTGGGAGGAGCCAGAGAAATCTACCTAACAAACCTTACTCACCAGCCCTTATCTTTCATTAGTTCCCTCATATATTTACCTTCCTGCAATTTGCCTCCCCTAAAAACTCAAAGTATTGTATCTTATCTTGTCACTTCTCTAAACGATTATTGCTCTGTTGCTAAGATGCTCTAGAATCCCAAGTTCTAACCACCCCTCAGAGCTCCTCATCCCTGAGTTATCCTGTGTGCATGCAGGATGCACCGGCCAACAGATTTGTGTTTGTTTTTCTCTTGTTAGTCTGTCTTCTGTCAATCTAATTTACAGGACCCCAGCTAGGAGGGTGGAGAGAAGCCAGGAGAGTAGAGACAAAATTTTTTTTCACTTTTCCCTTTGTAAATCTGGTGATGGTACATTATCTTAGTTTTCTTTTATCTGACAATGTCTTTGCTTCCTTTTTACCATTGGAGAATAATTTTTCTGGATATAGAATTCTGGATTAGCAGAACTTTCTCTTTTCTTTTGGCATTATAGATACATCGTTTCCTCATCTTCTCCATTCCATTTCTGATGAGTATATAGTCATTCAATTTTTTCCCTGCATCTAATATATCATTTTTCTCTGGTTCCTTCAAAATTTTCTCTTTCTCTTTGACTTTCAGCGGTTTGGATATAATGGGCCTTGGTATGGACAAATTTATTATGTCTAGAGTCTGCTAAGGTTTTTAAACTTGTGAATGTCCTCGTTGACCAAATTTGGGAGGTTAACTACCATTTTTTATTCAAATGTTTTTCTGCCCCAATTTGTATCTCCTCTTTTTCTGGGACTCCAATTGTCAACATGTTGGCTGTTCTGAAATTGTCCCACTAGCCTCTGAGGCTCTGTTAATTTTTATCTGTCTCTTTTTTCCCTTCTTCTTCTGATTGGATTATTTCTATTCTTCTGATTGGATTATTTCTATTGTTCTACTTTCAGGGTCACTGAATCTTTTCTGTGATCTCCATTTGCCATTATATTAAGCCTGATTATTTTTTATTTCAGATGTAATATTTTTCAATTCTAAAATTTTATTTTAAAAAATATTTTCTATTTATTTGCTAATATTTTACATCATTTTCCTCATTAAGAACATGTACTTTACCCCAGTGAGCACACTTAAAATTGCTGTTTGATAGTTCCAACAGCTGGATCATCTTGGATTTGGCATCTGTTGATTGTCTTTTCCCTTAAATGTGGGTCACATTTTCCTGGCTTTTCACACACTGAAAAATTTTGGTTTCTTTCCTGGGCATTTTAAATGTTAGGTGGTTAGAGATTCTGCGTCTGTTCTATTGGTCTCCAGAGTGTTGATGATTCTGTTCTAGCAGAATATTACAGTCAAACAGCAAACTGTCATGGCTCTGCTTTTAATTTGTCTCACATGGATCTGTTTCAGGTGTCAGCCAGAGGTTTTTTGCTAATTTTGTACACAGAATCTAGGCTTCTACTTCTCTGGGTCTCTTCTCTCTGGAATTTTCCCTTTACTCCACAGGAATTCTGTTTTTCTATCCCATTTTCCCCTGGCTCCTCAGGCTGGAGAGACAATGGGCTTACAGTGGGGTTTTTTTTTTTTTTTTTAGAACAAACATTTTATTATTAAAATAAACTTTTGTATAAAAGCATTACAGATCAAAATCTGTATTTACACTTATCAATTCAAGGTCCAATACAGTGGGGTTTTAGCTTCTTTGCACTACTGCCTCCATCATGGCCCCAAGTGTAGCCACCCTCAGGGCCAAGCCAATAAAATCTGGGGAACTCACTCCTTGGCAGCCACTTCAGTCACTTGCTCCAAATTTTGACTGCTCTCCAAAATCTGTCTGTCTTTGTTCAGTCACAGAATGTCTCTAGGAGCTGTTTCATTTTTATTTTATTCTTGTATTTGTCCCGTGTTTATAGATGCTCTTTGTGTAAGGATTGGTTTGTTAGGTCCTCATTCCTCTATACGGAAAGTGGAACTTCCCCCTATAATACTATGTTTTATTTTCTATCTTTTAGTGGTATTTGCAAATTTTTGCGTATGTATTTGATGTAAGGAAATTTAATCAGCATAGCTATCCTCATCTTGAACAATAAAAAGGTTCTCAGACCAATTATGAAAATAAATTTTCTTCTTATATGCTATTGTTGTCTAATGTTTTAGGTCCATCTTAACCGTTCACCTTAGTTGTATCAACCAAATTAGTCATCGATATGATTTTATACACTCAATGCTTGTTTAGATTTACCCATATGTTGATCAATGTCTTTGCTTGCCACTGTTCTTTGAATCCTACTCCTTCCCTCTGGCTTCAATTTCTGTCTACCTGAAGAACTTCCTTTATTATTCACTGAGGCTTCTGAATCATAAACTTTTGCAATCTCATTTGTCTAAAAAGTCTTTACTTTTTTCCTATAGTTTATCGGGCAATGCACTTCTAGATTAGCAGGCATTTTCTCCCAACAGGGGCAAGATATTATTACACTGTATTCTGGCAAGATATTATTCCACTGCCTTGTCTTCTGGTTGAATTGTTGCTATAGAGGTCTTCTGTAGGTCTAAATGTTATCCTTGTTTAGATAATTCATCTTTTATTGCTGGATGCTTTTGATATCATCTTCTTTTTACCTTTGGTGTTCTGCATTTTCACGAAAATATTTTTATATTTCCTGCTTGGTATTTATTTTGTTTCTCAAATTCAAGGATTTATTAATTTAATGATTCTGGAAATTTACTAGCTATTATCTCTTTGGTACTGCCTCTCTCCCATTCTCTATTATTTCCTTTTGTGTTCCTACTTGGCATATACACAAAGTTGTGGTTGCTTTATAATGTGCTAATGGGGCTAAGCTGAATTCTGCTTCCCACAATTACCTTCCCTGTATGCTTCTGGTTAGGGCTTGGCCAGAACTCCTAAGAGAAATCTGTGTGACAGGAAAAGTTGAAGGGAGAGATGTGGGTCCTGCTGCTGCCCAAGCTAAAAGGTGGACCCCGACTGATACAGATGACTTCTCATTTTCTCCCTAAATGTCTTAAATTCCCTTCCATATTTCTTATTTGTTTTGGTTCTTTGTGTTATATATCATAATTATGTTACATCTAATTTCCAGTTCACTGGTTCTTTCTTTAACCTCTTCTAATGCATTATCTTTCTTTTTACATTTCAGTTATTTTATCTTTTATTTCAAGAAGTGTTATTTATTTTAAAATCTGCCTATTTAAAAATGTGTCTCTTTTCTTGTGATTTCGATCTCCTCTTTTATGCCATTTCAATAATTAAAAAATGTGTATTTGTTCTAAGGTGGATGCAAAGTCCAGGGAAAATAATTTCTAGTAGGTCTTAGGGAGGAAGTTTTGGAGAACCTGTATATCAGAAAGGAGTGGGAAAATCGCAGTATGGTGATTATGCTATTATTGCTGGAGTGCTAATTAGGAGCTAACAAATTTTTCTTATCCAAATTTCTTAGAGTTTCAATCCTTCAATTTGTGTGTGTGTGTGAGCTGACTCTCATTCATGTTGAGTTGTTTCTTTGCATATTGATTAATTTGGATAATTGGCTCATTTTAAGAGCTCTAGTAAGCTTTCCTTGTAGAAATACATTGTGTTTGTTCCCTCTAGTTTCCCTGAGGAAACAAGACGCTTCGGGCCAATTTTCATGTTAGTTTCTCAGTTTGGAAGTTTTTGGACAACAATGATGGTGTTTAAAATCAAACCTTAAGCCTGAGGGGCACAACTAATGTTTCAATTTCTTTGGTGAAGACTTTTCTTTTCCTCCTAGAAACTAGGCAGGGGGAAATTTTTCTATGCCACTGATGATTTTTTAAAATTTATTTTTATTTATTTTTAGTCCATCATCTTATTAAGGTTGTGCTTCTCTAGAATACTTTTAGCAGGCATCTCAGTTATAATATGTAACCTTGTATGGGCCCAGCACCCCCTTTCCTGGCCCCCTGTAGATGTTAAAACCAACGTCCCTGAGTAATCTTCCCCCCAGGGCAAATATGGCCTCAGTTTATATATTTGTAACTTTAATTTTTAGTTCTTTCATGTCCTTATACCAGGAGATAGTCTCTTACTCATTTCCTCTTGCAAGCTCAGAAATACTATAAACTGATGTATTTTTATTCAGAATGTGTAATGTGTTCATAGCGAAAAGTTTTAGATTATTACAGTCTGTCATCTTGCCCAAATTAAAAGTTCTTATTTCTCTCATGCTCTTTCTATCATACCACAAAAGAGGGGAAAAGGGAAAGGAAACTTGGTGTTATGAAAGGAAAGCTTTCGGTCATAGCTTCTGGTTTCCTGTCTTCATTCATTCATTCGTTCATTCATTCATTCATTATATATCATCACAGACTCTGTATTTGCAATTTACTTATTCGCTACAATTTGTTTGTAATTCCAAGATTAATACTCCTGGCACTTTTGTGGTGATTCACAGATATGCAAATGTACAGAGTGGTATAAAATTTGAGTCACCTGATGTGCACATTCTCAGCTAAGGTTGGACAAGGTGACTCTCTGCCTTCCTGTTTTGGCGTTCATACTGTAAACAAGTGTCGGTTTTGCAGTATATTTAGCACCATGTTTATTTATTTATTTTTGCATTTTTGTGCTTTTTGTTCGTGTTTTTGCTTTTTAAAATGGCACCTAAGTACAGTGCTGAAGTCTGCCGTTCCTAAGAAGGCTGAGATGTGCCTCACGGAGAAAGTACATGTGATAGACAGGCTTCATTCATGCGTGAGATGTGCTGGTGGCCATGAGTTCAATGTTAATGAATCAACAATAGACATTAAGTAAGGTGTCTTTAAACAGAAAGTCACATAAAACACAGTTATGTGGTGGTCAGTTAACAAAAATGTGACCAGAGGCTCATGGAAACTTGATCACTCAGAGAAATGGTGCAGCCTTTGCTAATTCACTGTTCACAGTGACCATAACTGCCACAAATCATGACAAGGAGCCAGACTTGCCAAGTTCCTACTGAAGTTCAGGAATTGTGCTGGTTGTACGGACTTGTCCCTGGGGATTCCATGGGGGTCAATTGTAGCCTCCAGCCGCCTATTGTAAAATAGACAAATGCAAGGACGGGTGGTGACTAGCTCCAAAGCCTAGGCCTGCCACGGGAAACCGAGCAAGAATCACAGCAAATAGGCGCATGCTGGTTTTTATTCTTTATTGATTAATTGGTTGATGGATGGATTGAGCACTGTAGACATGGGGACAGAGGTTCCAGGAACAGTTTTAGTGCCAGAGGCAGTGGCTAGCAGGGAAAGAATGGTAAAGGTGAGTGCTTGGGAGAATTTGGAAGAATCAACCACCACAATCACTCATCTTCTGCCTCCATGGAGAATTTGGGGAGAACTCACAAACCTGAACTTCTGCCTAGGAGCAGGCTGCTCAGTTTTTATCAGTAGTGAAAACGTAGATGCTTACGTGGATCTGTTGGTATGAATCACTCAGTCAAGTGAATAGACTACTGCGATTGGGCCCAGGGTTGGGAAAGTGGTACGTTAGAAGCCATGCATGGCTATCCAAAAAGGCGCACCCACCTGCCCCCAAGAGAAAGACAGAAAGCTTTCGATTCTCTGTGTCCTGTGGCCCTGACAAAGGCAGCTACATCTTTCCCCAAGGCCCCTGGGAGCGTTGCTCTATGAGTCAACTAGCCACAGAAGTCCAATAGAGCTTTTGCTAAGCCACCAGTGCCCCTGGACATGAGATAGGCCTGAGCTTCCCCGCCTGTGTTCGGTGCTGCTCCTGGTTCTAAGGCGGATGCAAAGTCCAGTGAAATAATTTCCAGTAGGTCCTGGGCAGGAGAATCTATGTATCAGAGAGGCCTGGGAAACTGCTGTGTGATAATTATGCTATTATTGCAGAAGTACTAATTAGGAGCTAAGCAATCAGTCCTGCATGTTGAGAGAAACATGAGTCAAAGCAAGACTAGAACAACTTTACCTGGTTAAAAGCAGGCTTTGGGTAGGAGGGAGAAAGAATATGGAGAAGGCAAGAATAGAAATGTCAGTGGGACTTTGGTAAAAAGATTGGAAGAAGAAGTAAGGGTTTTACTTGTATCTCTGACTTTCTGGGCTGTGATCTCATGATATAGTTTTGAAAGTTTTGATGCAGATTATTAGATTCTTTTGCATCAAAGAGACTGTGAATTTTAAATACATCCTTGGGTAGACGGGATGGTTATTTTCATGCACTGATATCCTCTTGTATGTGTAGAAACAGTAGGAAATTACAGCAATTATCTTGCTAAGAAAGAACAGGCATTTATTTTTCTGCTTCCCTCACTAGATTTTGGGTTCCTTGAAGGCAAAGGATTCCTCCCTAAACCACACTCACCCCTTATGCCTCTGTAGGCCAGTGTAGTGCCTGACATACAGCAGCTGCTCAGTGAATGAACGTGGAAGTGAAAAGAACTTTCGTATGCCTTAAATGCAAAATTGGCTCCTTGTGAGAACTGAATAGATTGGTGACGTTGAGGTATTTGCTTAGAATGCTAGAATTGTAAAAAATATGGTTTGGAAGATTGTACTAAATAGTCTGCAACTTTCCAAATCATATCATTATCCAAACCTTCAAAATCAAATCAAATCATACCATTATACAGCCCCTTCCAAATCAAGGGGCTGTAAAATGAGAGCTTCTTTTCATAATTTTTCTCTAGCTCTATGCTGTCCTGTATGATAGCAGTTAGCCACATGTGGCACTTGAAATGGGATCAGTTTAAATCGAGATGGGCTTTGAGTGTAAAAGACACACTGGATTTCGAAGACTTAGATTAAAAAAAGGTAAAATGTCTTCTTAATTTTTAATATACTTATTTATTGAAATGAAAGTACTTTGAATATATTGGGTTAAATAAAATGTATCGCTCAAATTAATTTCACTGATTTCTTTTTTACCTGTAAAATCTGGCTACTAAAATTAAAATTTCACATAACATTATCACACTATGTTTCTGTTGGACAGTGCTCTTCTAGATGAATAATGCACTTGGGGAGGTCAAAACTGCTGTGGAAAAATGTTGTGCTTTGAAATCAGGAGGGTTTGTTGTCACCACCTGGCTGAGCTGCATTTTAAAGTGAAAGATCCGATCCTCTGCCAGTTATTTAGGTTCTTTGGGTTTCAGATTCCTCATCAGCAAGTGAGGATCATTGTACCCAGCATGTCCGGTTGCTGTGAGAATCAAGTGAGATAATGTACGTGATTTTCTAGCACAGGATCTAGGCTGAGGAAGGTGCTTACAAGATGCCAGTTCCCTCCCTCTTTTCTTGGCAACTGAAATGAGAAGTCTGTTAACTTAAGCAATAATGCCATTTGGATGAGAGAACCATACCCTTGGTGGCTTTGAATATTAATATTAAGACAATTTTTTCATTTGTTTTAATTTGCTTTTCTTGGTATTCATGAGGTGGAACATTTTGCAGGCACTGTTGGTGGCAGTGTAAAAGTTTTCTGAAAAGATTTCATCAAGAATCTGCAAAACATTCATTTACCCTTTTATCCAATAATCTGTTTTTTCTGAATTGACTTTTAAAAATGGACACATAGATAAAGAGAATGTTTAAGAATCTAAGGTGTGCTCAGGAATTTTTATTTTACAGATTAGATTAAACTTGTTAAGTGTAAGTTAAATTGGATTTTTTTTCTTTTGACAGCCGGGAACTGAGGGCTGGAAAGGATGGCTTTGTGTGTGGGGGGGTGGTGGCGGGCCATGCACTGAGGCCGGGCAGTGGGGGCTCCCTGCTGTGACGTGCCCTCTCCCACGTTGGGCCTCACTCACCTTTCTGTTCTCATCCCCTTTTTCTCCATCTTTGTTCTCTCTCCTTCCTGCCCACCACCCACTTTTTTAAAAAAAATCTTATAGCTTATTTCCCCTGTTAGTACAATTTTAAAAAAATTTAGATCCAGGGGGTAGACGTGTAGGTTTTGTTACATGGGTATATTGCATGATGCTGAGGTTTGGGCTTCTAATAATCCTGTCACCCAAATAGTGACCATGGTACCCGATAGGTATTTTTCAACCTTTTCCCCCTTCTTTCCCCATATTTGGAGTCCCCCATATCTATTGTTCTCATCTTTATGAGGTGCATGTGTACCCAGTGTTTAGCTCCCACTTATACCTGAGGACATGCAGTATTTGGTTTTCTATTTCTCTGTTAATTCACTTAGGATAATGCCCTCCAGTTGCCTCCATATTGCTGCAAAAGACATGATGTCATTTTTTAATGGCCATGTTATGATCCCTGCCACCACCCACGTTTAACCTGATGAATGTTTTTTGTTTGTTTCTTGGCTAGAGGAGACCCTCATTTTGACTCTTTACGATTTTCCTAAACCTTGGTTTTATTTCCCGTCTTCTCTTTTATGTTTGGGTCTTTGGAAACCAAAGCCAGGAAAACTTCTTGTTTATCTGCCTATCCCATCCCTCCCTAGAGTTTATTGACATCAGCCTAGCCCAACTGATGGAAAAGGAGATGCGGAGAGAAAAGTGACATCATGATATTATCACTCTGCACACATTATGGAGATATGGGAGGGCAAGACCTTTGCTCAGGAGTCTCTGTCGCTCATTTGCTTAATTTGCAGAGTAATGAATTTCCTTGTGGTTATAAGTGTGGTAAATAAAAAGGTACTGTAATTCATATACGGGATATTGATTATTTGGACAGTAGATTGAAAGTAATAAGGGGAAAGTTATCCCAGGAGCAGGATCTTTTTCTAGACTATCCTAACCCTCATCCTCTAAAAGGAGGGGCATTAGTGGAGCAGGCCTCATGCCTGTGCCTCCCACAGAAAGGAACCTTAAATCTAAGAATTATGAACTACTGCTGCCATAAGTGAAGAAACACGTGAGGGCATCCGTTTTCCATCTGAAAGATGAACTCAGAAACACACTGCAAAGATCAAAATAGATATTTGCACATGTATCCTCAGGAGATAGGATGCTTGATGCTTTCCTTTGTAAAGTTTTTCTATTGCGAAAGTTTTAAACTCTGGTGTCCTCATTAAGAGGGGGAGAGAAAAGCTCTAGATCATAGAATAATGAAAAACACAAGGCTCATTTATTTTAGCATGCTGTTGAGCATGTATGTATTCAGAGCATGGTTTGCATGCCTGTGTGTGTGTGTGTGTGTGTGTGATCTATTTGAAATATTGTTGATAAACTGGGGCTTGATTTAAAAAGACTGAATAAGATGATGAAGGACCTGAAAATATATTGCAGTGGCCAAATAAATCGGAGAGATTTTTCTGAACAAGAGAGGAGAGAGGAGATAAATATTAGCCAATATTAGAAGGGCTTCATTTGAAAGAGGTAGTGCTTTTTTAAAAAATGTGATTCCACTCGATAGAAATAGGTTTAATAAATAAGAATTACCAAGGAACAAAATTTTCTTAGGATTGAAACTTTAGATTCCTCCTCCCTCACCACAAAAGTGCGAAAAAGTGTCTGTCCCCGTCACTGAAAGTGAAGAGTGACCCAGTGACCATCTACCAGGATCCTGAAGCTTTCTAAGTGGGGTTGGGTGGGAGTGGAAGCGAGGGGGTGTCGAGGAGTTGGACTTTCACGTTGCCTTCCACGCTATAATCAGGATGTCGGCTTTTCTCTGTTTTATATACTGGGGCTTTGCACAAAATATTGTTTGGAACTAGGCTTTTATTACTCCATCAAATTAAATGAAATAAACCCAAACCAAAATGAAACCACCTTTCCAAACCACCAGTCTGAAAAAGCCGATGCTGGAAAGAGGATTGGGTCAATGTGAGCAGTGCCATGGTGGGTGCTAAGGTGGTTTTGAGTCTGTGTGTGTGCATGTGTGCACGTGTGTGCACACTCATTGAATATCAGTCACACCGGGAGTCCATTGTGGACTATGAAAGGGAACCAAGTCACTTGGTTCCTAGACCTGTGTGCTAGATATTTTTAGCTGCTTACTCTGTAAAATCTAGAATGAGATAGAATTAGCAAAATTATGCACAGTTGACCCTTGAACAACACAAATTTGAACTGCATAGGTTCACTCATACTCAGACTTTTTTCCGCCTCTGCCACCCCCGAGACAGCAAGACCAACCCCTACCGTTTCTTCTACTCATCAACCTGCTGAATGTGGAGATGAGTGTGATAAAGACCTTTATGATGATCCATTTCTATTTAATGAACAGTAAATATGTTTTCTCTTCCTTATGATTTTCTTAATAACATTTTCTTTTCTCTAGCTTGCTTTATTGTAAAAATACAGTATATTATACACATAACATGCAAAATACATGTGAATTAAGTGTTTATGTTTTTAGTAAGACTTCAGGTCAATAGTAGGTAGGTAAGTTTTTGGGAGGTAAAAGTTATACAAAGATTTTGGACTGCACAATGGGTAGGCACCCCTCACCCCCACATTGTTCAAAAGTCGATTGTATATGTTAGTTGCAATCACATGTACCTGAACAGATACTCTTCTGCTATTTTAAATGCTTTTGTTTTTTGTTAACTTTTCTAGAATCATAGAATGTTTAGCCTAAAAGGGACCTCATCATCTAGTTCGGTCTCTTCATTTTCCAGAAGAGGACACTGAGGCCCAGATGTGTTAAATCACTTGGATGGCTCTGCAGTCAGGCGATGGTCAGAGCACAGGGCTCCTGACATCAGCGTGTCTGAGGGTCATGTCTTTTGCTGGATGACTCTGCCTTTCTGACGGCAAGGAGAGAACAGAACTCTACAGCAAGAGTGGGTGATTATTTTAGACATGGAGCCTGTAATTGAAGATAATATTATAGAAATGAAATAAAAATGAGAGATTATTAGATATTTATTTAAAAAGACAAGTATGGGGAGCCAGATGATACTGAAATTATATTTTATCTCTAACAATTGAGGGAGGCTGAAGGATGTGTGTTTTGTTCTATGAAGACCCAGGGCTAGGTTAAAAGGTAGCAGCACCACTAATAGTTTGCTTTCAATAGTGCAAAACCATGCAAAATTAATTTTCATTGTAAAAGCAGAAGGAGCAATTTAAATGGAAAGGATTATGCTTGTGTGTGTATATGTGTGTGCATGTGTTCTAACAGGGAGAGTAAGGAAGAGTAAACAATGACTAAATCTGCAATTTTTGCCAGTAATTTTTTTTTTTGAGAGAGAGCCTCTCTCTGTTGCCCAGGTTGGAGTGCAATGGTGCAATCTCAGCTCACTGCAATCTCTGCCTCCTGGGTTCAAGTGATTCTCCTGCATCAGCCTCCTGAGTAGCTGGGTCTAGAGGCATGTGCCACCATGCCTGGCTAATTTTTGTATTTTTAGTACAGATTGGGTTTCACTATGTTGCCCAGGCTGGTCTTGAAATCCTGACCTCAAGTGATCCGCTGGCCTTGGCCTCCCAAAGTGCTGGGATTATAGAGGGGAGCCACTGCACCAGGCCTTTGCCAGTAATTATTATGAGGGTGGGGATAGAAGCTGCTATAAGTTAGGAAAACAGGCTCCTAGGATGCCCCAACCCCAGGCAGAACGGACAGCCCTCAACTACTGATGTTCTTCTGCCTGGCTTTCCTGCATACCACATTGCTAGTTGTGCTTCCAGCCAGCAATGCTCCTGTCTCATAACTCCAAGGAAAAGGCAGAACATGAGTAGGATGAAAAGCAGATATCTTGACAAAGCTTTTCTTCTTTATTCTACCATTGTAGAAACCTTCAATAGATTGAGGCATCCTTTCAAAACACGTTTATTAAATATCTATTCTGTATGAGAAATATAGGTATTAAATATGCTAGTATTTAGTCCTAAGTATTCCAGGATCTGGCTACTCAAAGTGTGGTCCATGGACCAGCAGCATCAGCATCACTAGGAACGTGTTAGAAGGTCCCACTCCAGACCTACAGAGTCATAATCTGCATTTTGTCAAGAACCTTAGGCAAGAAGTGCAGCTATAGGAAGCACTGACCAGTGGCTTTATTATAGGAGTGTTTTTGAAGACTAACTTGAGAAATCACACAATATAATGAGAAACAAGCCCTTAAGAAGATTAGAAATGGTCAGCTTTTTAGTTCATCATGGAACTCAGCTTGACTTCACTCCAGTAAAAACTGATGAGAATATCACTCTGGTCCCATTAGGGTGTGTGGCTTTGGAAAGGACATCCGAAGCGTGAAAGTGGGAGAACGTAACAGTGCTGCTTAGCAGTTCATGTAACACTTCCCCAGAAATACAGGGGTCCCAAGTTATTGAGGCGAGGGCAGGAGCAAAAGGAACTTTTAGCCTGAGGACGCTTGGGTTCCATGCATTTGTAGCCATAGCATAACTATTATTTGATATTCTGCCTTTTATTTTCATTCCCACCGCATTTATCAAACATTTAAAAAGTCAACTCTTTCTGCTCACCTGAGACCGATTTTCCCACTTGGTGTCGTGGGAGTAATTGCATTACTGTTCTCATTTCACACTCTGCGTGTCAGGTGGCTGGCCCACTGAGCCCCTGGCGCTCCTCAAGCTCCCTGCAGAAAAGGCGCTTGAACACTCATCTCGGTAAGCAGTGGGCATGCGGGCAGGTCCTGCTGTTTGTGGAAAGTTCACTGACGTCAAGCCCACATGAAACGCAGAGAAATCTGGGCTGAACCCGAGCTGCAAATGAGAACATCGCTGCTCTCTAGAGTCTCTCTCAGCAGCTCAGGAGTGAAAATGAGATTTCCTAAAACAATCATTCAGTGTCCATTCCCGACTTGCTTGTCTTTCTCTCCTGGGCTTATTTTCAAACATTCACATTTTGTTATGGAGAGAGACTAAAGCAGTCTCCATTATTTTAACATTGTCTTTTGAAGGATAGAAATTCTACATTTTGTCCAGGCGTGGTGGCTTATGCCTGTAGTCCCAGCACTTTGGAAGGCTGAGGCGGGCGGATCACCTAAGGTCAGGAGTTCGACACCAGCCTGGCCAACATGGTGAAACCCCGTCTCTACTAAAAATAAAAAAATTAGCCACGTATGGTGGTGGGTGCCTGTAGTCCCAGCTACTTGGGAGGCTGAGGCAGGACAATTGTTTGAACCCGGGAGGCAGAGGTTGCAGTGAGCTGAGATTGCACCACTGCACTCCAGCCTGGGCAACAGAGAAAGGCTCCATCTCAAAAAAAAAATTCCCAGTTTTAATGTTGATTATGGTAACTATTGATAGATATAGCCCCCATAAACAAGAGCTCTTTGGGGTCCTCTTCAGAATGTAAAGGGGTCCTGAGACCAAAAGTTTGAGAAGCACTGCTATCAACAGTGGATATTATAGGACATGGGCACCAGCATTTTCTGTAATTGTATGAGCCAAGTGCTCTGTGGGGAAAGATCCTTGTGCAAGTTAAGGAAAGGTTGTTTTAAGATCAGTTTGGCTTTAATTAAACACTTGGGTTGAGTCAGGCTTTCCAATGGACCCTAATGACAATTTGTCCCTGTTGGGTACTGTTATTTATTAGACTCACAGGCAGTGCCACTTATTCCAGCAGGTGCTTTAGACCCACTTTATTCTGGAGCGGTGCTCAGTGAGACGAAGGTGAGCCTTCCCAGATGAGTCGGAAATGCCCCAAGGCTCTGGTTTCTGGCCAGTTGATGAGTGTCATTGCATGCTCACTGGTTCAGGTGCCACTTTATTACCTTTTGGACTTGGTTTGTGTCCATGGATCTGGAGTCCCAGACTAAAAACCTGTTTTCTTTGTCACCAGTCACGGGGACAGTTCTTTGCTGAGTGCTAAAGCAGCCCTCTGATTCCTTTACCTCTGTTCCTGCTGAGGAATTGCTGACAGAAGCTCTGTGCTTACCTGGCTCTGTGGTCGTCAGTCATGTCTCCTTTGCCCTAACCTTTCCTAGCACTCCTTCACAGAGTGTGGTCAGGGGAGCATTAGATGCAAATGAGGATTCCTCAGTCTCTGAAATAGACTTTTTGCAGAAATATTTGCAAGAGGGGAGCAGGTGGGAGAAAAGCCTAAATGTCAGTAATAAACATGTTGTAGTTTTCAACAAAGGACGGGGTTCAGAGATGCCCGGTATGGTCATTTGCCATTTCAAAATTACAGGGCTGGTTAATTGTCCCACTCGAAAGAAGAATATCGTGGGTTTTCTAAAAGTGGATTTTACATTACAGAAGAAGTCTGAGTTCTTGATAAGGTCATTTATTTGCATAAATATTGATTGAGTGGCTGTGGGTGTGAGAGGCAGCCCTGACTTACGGGCATTGAGACAGCCTTCACAGTCAAGATGCTTGATTCCAGAATAGCATCTCTCAGAATAATCTAGAAATTTATTTCCTGTTGAAATGGATGATTTCTATTCATTTTTTTAATCCTCCCATTACATGTCAGGTTATGCGTCTAAGAACTGTTGGATCAAGGTATCTATACTTTGATACTTTATAAAAATATTGTAATATTTAATAAAGACTGCCAATTTTCCCTCTCCAGTGGTTGTGCCAATTTACAGTCCAGGCAGCACTAACAAGACTGTGATTTAAGGTCCATTGAACCTGATATTTGGGAAGAGAGCTGGTGTGGCAGTGAGGGGACTGCCCGCAGCTGTGGAGGGGAGCCCACTTGCTAGGAAGATGTCCAGGAGGGGCCTCTATCCAGTCTTGGGGCCAGGGAGAGGTTCTTGGACACCTAGACTGATATTTAATATGAGAATTGGAGGAGGACTGATCCATTTCCAATGGGAAAGAAGTTCATCGTTTACTTGGAGCAATGCTGCTGTCTTCTTTTCTCAAATTCCTTTCTCTTAATATTTGTTATCTGTTTTTACTGATGCCTGATAATTGAGGTGCATGCAATATGTACCAGTAAGTAGCAATGGGGTTTCGACACATGCATACACTGTGCAATGATCAAATCATAGTATTTAGGATATCCATCAGCTCAAGCATGTATCATTTCTTTGTGTTGGGAACATGTAGAATCTTTTCTTCTGGCTACTTGGAAATATACTGTAAGTTGTGGTTAACTCTAGTCACCCTACTGTGTTATGGAACACTAGACCTTATTCCTTCTATTTAACTGTATTTCTGTACCTATTAACCAATCTCTCTTTAATCCCCACCCCTTCACAGCCTCTGGTAACCATTAACTACTCTCCTCTCTATACAAGTGCTTCTATATTTAATTCTTCCTTCCAGAGGAGAAGGCAGGGAAAAGTATTGTGAAAGTTTGGTAAACTTAAAGATGTGTTACTTGTTGTATCATTAATAGAGCTAATATGCAATCTAAAATTATTTACTTGAATAAGTAACTCATTTGTACATTTAAAAATATGAGAAGTATACAAAGGCACACTGTGAAAAATCTACCTTCCACCCTTGTCCGCTGGCCATCTAATTCTCTCTTGGGAGGAAACCAAGCTTACACATTTCTTGTGTTTCCTTCTGGAGACACTAAAAAATAACATATATATATATAATATGTATATATACATATATATTCTTTTGCCTCCGCTTTTCCCACAGTGATAAAAAACACTTCCTGAATCTTTCATACTCCAACTTAAGATGTCTCATTATTAATTAAAGCAGTCCCATGTTGATGGTCATTTGAGATGTTTCCAATCCTTTGCAATTACAAGTAAGCTTCTGCATATGTATATCTGTGGGATAAGTTCCTGGGAGAGGAAGGGCTGGATCAAAGCCTCTGTACCTTTTTATGATTTTGAAAACTATTGCCAAATCTCCCCCATGGATTATGCCAATTTATATTCTTCAGTGGAAATGTATGAGAATGCAACCTAAGGCCCATAGAGTAGAATTTTGGGGATAAAGACAGGAGGAAATAATTATGCAGTAGCAGCAGCAACAGCTGCTTGGCCTCCTGGTAAGCGTGACACAGCACTGGACAACAATTCCCACGTGGCTGAGTCCGAGAGGTACCCGCCAGCACCAGCCCAGTATGGATGTTATGGCCGGCACGGAATCTTCACGAGAGCCAACCCTGCAGTTATGTGATCATGACACTCAGAGAACAAAGGACAAATATGATGCAAATTTTATAATAAAGTTATATATCATTATAATCAAAGATTTCAGGCTTACCAGCTGGGGGGAGTTTAGATTGATTCCCATTAATATTAACACAAATTTTTCACTTCCCATAAGCTCCCATCCAACTGAGAAAAGTGGGTCTTTTATAGACCGCCTCCCCAAATATTTCTGGGCTTCTGCTGGGGTGTGTGCATGTGGTAACCAATCATTCCTGCCCACTGCTCACTGCTTCTCTTGCCAGCCATGACTCCGGGCCATGACTTACAGAATCCACAGAGGGCTCTGCTGCTCCAGGATGGTGTCATGTTCATGCCACAGGTCCGCTAGCCCAGGAACACACCGTGAAAACCACTAACCACTAACGAGTTCTCAATCTTGGCTGCCCATTGAAATCATCATCTAGAGAGACTTAAAAAATATTCCTCCCAGGCCCCTACCAGCTCAGAATCTCATTTAAAAAGTTCAGAGTGCACCCTCAGCTATCAGGGTTTCTTAAAAGCTACACAGGTGATTGTAATGTGTAGCCAAGGCTGAAAATCACTGCACCAACCCCCCTAAAATCCTTCTCCAAATTTCCCCCTAAAGGCTCTGTGCTCCAAATTCATAATCCCTAAATGGACCGTGTCTTCTCCCAGCTATGTTTGCCCTTCACCTCTCCATTAGGACACCCCAGCTAAACCTTCCCCGAGTTTACTTCCACCAACAAATTCATGGGCACTCTCACTTTTTGCATTGCTCATACCTGGCCACACCGCCACCCTAGCTTGCACTGTGACTGTTGCTTTTCTTTTTCCATTTATAATATATAATAATGTTTTGTGATCCTAAATGTCTCAAAATGGAGTCACTTACAACATGTAACTCAGCTGTGAAAAGAAAATAAATCTCAGGACCCCAAAGTCACTCAGCCAAAGGGAAAAATCAAGCTGGGAACTGCATCAGGCACACATGCCTCCAGTTGTATTCCTAAATAAGACAGCTACAGAGATAAAAAAGCTACATGCTTCCCTCACAGTTTTCCCACCAGGAAATGTCTTGTGGACCCCAAGATTTTTACCCAAAAACCGTTGAGTTGAATTTTACCCTGACAATGTCAATGATAGCTTATATTCACAGGTACAGGACAAAGGATGGAACCCGAAATTAGCCCTCTGCTCACCCGAGACAAGTGTGCATCTGACTGCCTCCTCTGATGTAAAAATGCAGATTCACTGAGCTAGAGGAAGCCCTACATGAGTGTTACTCTACCCTTCTTTCACATGTAAATTGTATATTTGGTGAATGGAATCATCTTTTAACTACCCACATCTTTAAAAAATTTCTTCCTCTTTCCCCAACATCTGCCCTTTCCCCTTTAAATTTTGAATCCCTCACCATCATCTTTGGAGAATGGCACCTGCCTCCCGGGTGTGCATCCTGAACCTTGGCCAGATAAGCTTTCTAAGTTGATTGAGACCTGTCTCTGATAATTTTTGGTTGACATGGCCCATGGTGAGTTGCTGACCCCTGAAAGTGACAAGCGTATGTGTGGTGGACTGAGGTGATGACACCTGCTGTGGCCAGGTGCCCCGGAGACCTGACAGGAAAATGAAGCTAAAACATGGCTGAGTTAATGACCATGGACCCTCCTGTGGAGGCCACAAAAACAGCTAAGAGACTGACCCTGGCCAAGATGCCTGGAGAAACTCTGCCCCTGAGAATTCTGAGGCCATCTGTTGATTTTGGAGGGAAATTTGGACCTGCCTGTCTGGTCAGTTAGTGTGCTGGTCTCCCCACCTACTTACTGTCACAGTTTGTTGCCCCTCTCTCTTATCACTGCTTGTGTGTATTGAATATATTTGCATTATCGTTGACGTGTGTAAGCCTCACAATAAACTGTTCGAAAACATCTAATTGGCCACTGAGTCATTACAATGCCCCTCAGACCCCCATCAGAGTTAGCAGAACAAGGCTGATTTGAACCTGACGTGATAGTTTCTCAATCAGAGAAGGATCTATGTCTTGTTCATCTCTGTATCATGGTGCATGGAAAGTAATAGGTATTTAATAACAGTTTGTAAAATGAATAGTTCTTTATGTAGCTGTTACATTGCAGGCAAGATGCCTGAATGGAAAAGGCATCATGTCGTGAAGACAGAAGTGAACTAGGAACCAAAGGGTTTTGGTTGTAGCCTTGGCCAATGCCTTGGGACTTTGGGGCTAGTTTTGAGGGGGGTGTTTTCATTCATTAATTCACTCCTCCCTACAACCCTACAGGGCAGATATTATCTATCTCAAAGATAAAGAGAATTGAATGATAGTTTTTCCAGTGTGTTTTCTCCAAATATTTCCTTACTTAATCTCTTGTCACTTGCCCCTTATAAGTGATCTCTTGGCTCTGGGGTGCTGGTCTCTCCTGGTTCTTCAACTTCTTTGGCAGGTCCTTCGCAGTCTTAATTCTTTTACTCACAGCCAAGCTTGTCTTGTCATACAGATTCTTCCGGGGAGAATTCCAACTAAACTGCAGCTTCTTTCTCTAGGTAGTGACTCCTACCTATAAATGTAAATTTATACACCAGACAGTTCTTCATGCGGGGCCACTCACCTGCATATCCAACTGCTGACTAGATATCACTGCTCCGACGTTCTACAAGCAGGTGAAACTCAATGTTTCCAAAACGCAGCCCAGTGTCTTCCCCCAAGAAGATTTATCGTTACTTCCGTGATCCTTCACTCAATTCCTGGTACCACCTTGGCCTCTTAGTTGCCCAAACATTGGGAGAAATCCTAGATTCCACTTTTTTCCTAGCTCTTAACTGAACAGCTGCCAAGAGCTGATGGATCTACCCTTTAATCCTCTTGTCTATGCTCACTGTAGGCTACGTGTTCTCTAGTAGGACTTTCCTCTGCCGTGTTGCTGAAATGCAGTCTTGTTTTTTTTTTTTTTTTTTTTTTTTTGAGATGGAGTTTCACTCTGGTTGCCCAGACTGGAGTGCAATGGCATGACCTTGGCTCACTGCAACCTCCACCTCCAGGGTTCAAGTGATTCTCCTGCCTCAGCCTCTGGAGTAGCTGGGATTACAGGTGCCCACCGCCATGCCCGGTTAATTTTTTGTATTTTTAGTAGAGATGGGGTTTCACCATGTTGGTCAGGTTGGTCTCGAACTCCTGACTTCAGGTGATCCACCAACCTCGGCCTCCCACAGTGCTGGGATTACAGGCATGAGCCACCGTGCCCAGCCTTACAGTCATTCTTTTTGCCCTAAAATCTTCCAATGGGTTGAAAAAAATCTCCAGCTAATGCTGGAATTCCTCTTAGGGCAGAAGCTGTCTTTATTTAGAAAAATACCTTGAGGTTTCAGAATAGAATGGGAGAGCCCAAGGGCATGAAGTTCAGGAGACACATTTTACTCAATTGCATTGGCATCAGAAATGGAGATTGCTTTTGAGATAGGGTAGAAGAAACAGAAGAAGAGAAAAGAAAAGGAAAAAGGTTAGAAAGGACACAGTGGGCTAGGCTCCAGCATGGAGGACAAACTACAGAGCCTCCACTGGCAGAAGAGCCAAAAGGCTTTTTAGGAACTGTTTTAGGAACTGGCCAGGGCCCCCAGTTTTTAAAAACAGCTGTATAAAGATTATTTTACATACTATATAATTAATCCTTAAAATGCATACTTAATTAAAATATAAATATGTGTAATTTATAGCCACAGATATGTGCAACCATTGCCACAGTCGATTTTTGGATATTTTTCTTTTATTTTTTTGAGACAGAGTACAGTGGCACAATCTTGGCTAACTGCAACTCTACCTCTGAGTTCAAGCGATTCTCCTGTCTCAGCCACCTGCGTAGCTGGGATTACAGGCATGCACTAACACGCCTGGCTAATTTTTGTATTTTTAGTAGAGATGGGGTTTCACCATGTTGGCCAGGCTGGTCTTGAACTCCTGACCTCAGGTGATCTGCCTGCCTCAGCCTCCCAAAGTTCTGGGATTACAGGCATGAGACACTGCATCTGGCCAATGTTAGGATATTTTCATCATCTCAAAAAGAAATGTGTACCATTCAACTATCAACACATTATCCCCCAACCTCCCAGCCCTAAGCAACTGCTGGTCTACTTTCTGAATAGGGAAAAATAGATTTGCCTCTTCTGAAGATTTCATATAAATGGAGTCATGTAATATGTGGTCTTTTGTGTACAATTCAGTAGCATTTAGTACACTCACAATGTGTGCTGTGATCACCTATGTCTCATTCTAAAACATTTCATCACCCCCAAAGAAAACCCTTTTTCAGTTGAGCAGTTACTCCCTATTCCCCTCAACCTCCCCGCCCTTGCCAACTACCAGTCTGCTTTCTGTCTCCATGGACTTACTTATTCTGGATATTTCATATAAATGAAATTGTACACTAAGTGACTTTCTGTGATTGATATTTTTTGCTTAGCATTCGGGGTTCATACATGTTGAAGTATGTGTTAGTGTGTCATTGCTTTTCATGGCTGAATAATATTCCATGATATGGATCTATGACATTTTGTTTATCCATACATCAGCTGATGGACATACAGGTTGTATGTCCTGTGTGAATAATGCTGTTATAAACATTTGTGTACACATTTTTGTGTGGACGTGTTTTTATTTCTCTTGGATATATATCTAGGTGTGGGATTGTTCGATCACAGGATAACTTAATTGCTAGAGGAACTGCCTGACTGTTTTCCATCCCCACCAGCAGTGAATGGCCATGCTGACCTTTGGATAAGGGGCATCTTAGTGAGTATAAAGTGGTGGCTCATTGTGCTTTTCATTTGCAGTTCCCGAAGACTAATGATGTTGAGCATCTTTTCAAATGGTATCTGCTTATTGAGCATTCGTGCACCTTCCTTAGGGAAATGTCTATTCAGATCCTTAGCCCATTAAAAAATTGGGCTATGTGTCCTTTTGTTCTTGAATTATAAATTCTTTATCATATGTACAATTTGCAAATATTTTTACCCATTCTGTAGGCTATCTTTTCACTTTGTTGATAGTGTTTATTAAAGCACCAAAGTTTTAAATTTGGATGACATAGAATTTCTCTGTGTTTTCTTTTATTGCTTAGGCTTCTGGTGTCACATCTAAGAATTCAGGAGCAAATTGTGGCCACCAGGGCTTCATTTGGCCTTCTACTGGCCAGCTCCTCCCATGGGTTAGTCTGTGGATTCCTATCTGCATTTACAGAGACTGGGGACACTGTCATACTCAGAACATTTAAAGCTTGTCAGGTGCCACCTTGCAATGGATTTTTGACGAAAAGCACCTATCAACCTGATTCTCTAGACAAGGCACATTTTCAAGGTGTCCAAAGGACAAGGGCTGGGAGCAGAGGCTGGTAAATGACTTGGGGGTCTGAGAACCCCAGTGTGGGAGGGCACAGGTGACCAGGAAAGATGATGAGTAAGGAGTCCCCATCTGTGCTGCACCAGCAGAGGGTAACACGGCCACTGCCCCAGGAAGCCGGTGGAGCTCCTCAGCCTCCTGCCTCTTCTCCTGCTGCGATGGACCCAAATTGGCACAGCCTTGATCAACCTGTCACCCCCTCTTACCCCTTTGTTCTTCCTGTGCAGTGAATGGCATCCGCCCCTGTGCTCAGACCCCTCCATGGCCCCAAGCTCTCACCCCTCCAGGGTTCCAGGCTTCCCCCCATCAGTCTTTCTGCCCCCAGTGGGTGGCCACAAGCAAGTCTTCCATCCCAGTGAAGCAATCGGAAAACCCTGGGGCCCTGAGGTTTGCTTCGGTTGTTTTTCTATCATCCTCTTCCTACTTCAATGGCTGCTTGCCCCCTCCCCTCCCCTCCCCTCCCCTCCCCTCCCCTCCCCTCCCCTCCCTTCCCTTCCCTTTCTTTTCCCTTCCTTTCCTTTCCCTTTTCTCTTTTCTTTTCTTTTTTACTTTAAGTTTTGGGCTACGAGTGCAGAATGTGCAGGTTTGCCACATAGGTATATGTGTGCCATGGTGGTGTGCCTCACCCATCAATCAATCCATCATCTAGGGGCTGCACTTTTCAAAAGAGCCGTTTTGCTCATTTGTTCTTTACTCATCTATCCGTCCATCCACCAGCCTCGGATCGAAGGCCTCTAACATGCCTGGAAGTGTGCAAAGTGCAGAGCACATGAGGATGCACAGGGCCGTTCTTGCCCTCAAGGAGGTCAAGGACTGGTGGGGGGACCAGTGAGGAAACAAAGCACAGAGGAGGGTGAGTGCTGTCTGGGACACAGGGCGTGTCTGGGAGTGCACCTTATCCTCCCAGCTCCTCCTTCAAGACAAGGCGTGGCGTTACTTCCGCTATGAGCGTTTTCTGCAGGACTCCCGTTTCCCATCTTGATCTCCTGCATCACCTTGCAGGCACTACAGAGACATCGCTGACATGTTTCCCCCTGATCCTCCCTTTACCCACTGACTCCTCTACTAACTTGTGAGTTTCCTAGGGCAGGGATTGGCCCAATTTACCCAGCACCTTTACCCCAAACCCCCTGTTTAGCAAGTAGAAGTTCTCAGCAAATGCTAATTGAATGAGAATGAATGAATGTTAAAGGGGCACATATTTTTGGGGGGCAACTTAGATGATGGCAACAGGAATGTAAGTAAGAGATACCCATGGAGGAGGCAGACAGTGGGAAGAAAGAGTCAAGAAAATGCACATTCAATCCATTCTCCCTTTTTTACCTTGGGCTTCTTTCTACCCATCACTTTTCTATTCAAACCTGAGCAGATTTTAAGCTGTTTTTTTTTTCTTGTAATCACAGAGGCCAATTCCCTTTCAAAACTGAAGGAGCTTTGCTGGTTGCACAAAAAAACCACGCTTCCCGCCATGATGCAGCCAAACTCCTTTGCCCATTGTGGAAGGAAGGTTTAGATCTTTGTGGTCTGAAATGAGGAAGGAGGTAAAGTAGGGGAATTAGGACAGCTACCAAGTAAAATGGATGGGGCTCACCTGGTTTAGTCGTCGAGGAGATCTTGGGCAGAATTCATCTCGACCAAATTTTGTTCTTGGAAGTAGGTAAGGTTTCATTATCCCTATTTCACTGAAGATGTAATTGGAGCCCAATGTTAAGAGGTAGAGTGGCTTACCCAAGTCCACAGAGCTAGTAAGAACCCAGATCTTCTGATTGCTAAGGCAAGCCTCTTTTCAGGAACTCTCTGAAACTACTTGAGCAGTTAAATGTAGGGAACAACAGCTTGGGGTTTCTCCAGGGAGTCAACTTCCCCACAATTTCCCATTGACCTAAATGCCTTTCTTCTTTATCAGAAGCCATCTTAGACATGAACACAGCAGGTGATAAAGGTGAAGGGAAGGGGATACGAGACCCTCAGCATTAAAGCAACTTCCTGCCAGCCCAACCCCCCTTCCATAGGAGGACACTACTTGGGGTAGTGCCCTGCACCCCCAGTGGGGCTGATCACCTCAAATCGCATCAGGGCTCTAGAGAAATGACTTCCTTTTCTGTAAGTTCAATACTGTTTAACTTTGCTAAAGATCAACTAATTCTGTTTCTTTTTGCTACAGACTCCATGGCAAATACATTAGTAGCTCATTAGCCTGGACTGTTGGAGCTGAGCTGATTCTAATTAAGGAAATTTAGTTTATGGAGCTTAAACCAATGCTGGAAGTGATCCGTGCCCAGCCTAACAAGAGCTTCATAAATGCCACGGCACAATTGGCAAATGCTGGCAATCAGAAGCAATGAAACAATTAATGGCCTTCAATAATTCAGTCAAAAAAGGTCACACGTTAGTCAGGGATGGGATGAGCAGAGGGAGGCTGTAGGAGTTGAACAGTAATCTCATCAGGAATCTAATAAATTTGCCAGGTTTGGGGAAAGGAAACGAAGCAATGTTGAAGACAGGACTCCAGGGCAACTGTGTGTTGAATGGATCCTTTTAAATATTAAAGTATACTAGGTTCTGGTAACTTTTATAACTTTGGGTTTCTTACTTTTTAGGATAGAAATGATCAGTAAGTTTGGATGCACACATATAAAAAGAATGCTTCTTATTTGTAAAGCTCTTTTTTTATTATTATATTTTAAGTTCTGGGGTACATGTGCAGAACGTGCAGGTTTACTACATAGGTATACACGTGCCATGGGGATTTGCTGCACCCATCAACCTGTCATCTACATTAGGTATTTCTCCTAATGCTATCCCTCCCCTAGTCCCCATCCCTCCAACAGGCCCCTGGTGTGTGATGTTCCCCTCCCTGTGTCCATGTGTTCTCATTGTTCAACCCCCACTTATGAGTGAGAACATGTGGTGTTTGGTTTTCTGTTCTTGTGTTAGTTTGCTGAGAATGATGGTTTCCAGCTTCATCCATGTCCCTGCAAAGGACATGAACTCATCCTGTTTTTATGGCTGCATAGTATTCCATGGTGTATATGTGCTACATTTTCTTTATCCGGTCTATCATTGATGGGCATTTAGGTTGGTTCCAAGGGCTCAATATTTTTCTTAACCATTGTGTTTCTTGTTTGATTCTCTAAATAATTCTGTGAGATAGTTAAGGCAGTTAGGTCTACAGTGGCTTAGGGTGTGGTGCTACTTAAAGGCAGGACAATGAATGGACTACTAGGTGATTGTGCAGTCTTTGAGGGTCACTTCTGGTCTTCAGTCTTGATGCTATAAATTTAGACCCAAGAACCTACGGAACAAGAGGGACTTGCCTTTGGCTCAGACTTCACATCATTTAATATAAATAATAAGTAGAAGCCCATCATCATAGCCATCCCACTTTATAAATACCTGTACCTTCCATTTTACTTGAAGAGATCATTTCTTCCTTTAGGCTGGATGGTATCTTTGTAAAACGTCAAAGGCAGAATTTTGAGACGGAGGCAGCACGATTCACAATGGCCACGATATGGCTAAGTGTCCATCAACAGATACATGGATAAAGAAAACGTGGCATATTTACACAAGGGGATACCATTCAGCCATAAAAAGAATGAAATCCTCTCATTTGAGCAACATGGATAAGCTTGGAGAACATTACGCTAAGTGAAATAAGCCAGGCACAGAAAGACAAATACTCCTTGATTTTACTCATCTGTAGAATCCAGAAAATGTTTATCTCATAGAAGTAGAAAATGGAATGGTGGTTACCAGAGGCTGGGGAGGGTAGGGAGGAGGATGGAACGAGGAGAGACTGGTCAATGGGTACAGCGTTACAGTTAGATGGGAGGAATAAGTTCTAGTGTTCCACTGCACAGTCAGGTGACTAGAGTTAACAGTAATATTGTATATTTCAAAATAGCTAGAAGGGAGGATTTCGAATGTTCTTACCACAAATAAATATTAAATCTTGGAGGATCTAGATATGTTAATTACCCCAATGTGGTCATTTTACATTGTACATTGCCATGGTACAAAAAAGAAAAAGAAAGAAAGAAGACAGTCGTACTGTTTTTCTTGCCTATTCTTATGCAAATGTTTTCTCAGCTAGGCTGTTTGTGCACCTCTCCCCTCCTGAAATGGTCTTCCTCATACGGTATGAGCACAGTAAGTGTTTGTTAAATGAATTAACAGATGAGAAATGTCAGCTTCATGCAGGCAAGATTTTTGTCTGTTTTGTTCACTGCTGTATCTCTAGCTCTTAGGACTGTGTCTATAGGAGCAAAACTAGCTACATAATTTGCAAAATGAACGTGGGGTTCTTGTTAAGGATATTCTTAAGATTCTTAAGATTTTCAAGGTAGCGGCTGCAGAGCATTGAACCAAGCACAGGGAACCCTCTGCACCTGCTCAGGTACTGTGCCTGTAAGGTCAGCCCCACCTAGAAATTACAGAGCAGGCACTCGAAAAATAATTGCTGAATGATGAACACGTGAATAACCTCACCTCATCATCTCTAGGTCCATGAGGGAGTGGGTACAAATGAAGCACAGACAACTAAATGACTTGCCCACTTTTACAGAGCGTGTGCTCTATCTTGGCCAAATCCAGCTGGAAGTCTGGGTCAAGCCACCTGCTGTGTAGTCCATTCAGATTGACCCTGGGTCCTGGGCAGAGTGGAGAAGAGTGGAGTGTGTGATGGGCAGAGAGGATTACTCAGCTCGTCAGTGGACTTGTATGACAGCCCCAGATCCTAGCCCCAGGGCAGGTGCATACTTGATGAATAAATGAACACATGCATTGATAAGAAAAGAGATGAGTGTTGAGAAGATGTAGTCCAGGTCACCGTAGGTGAAGGAATGGAAGCCTAGTGAGTTTGTCTAACAGATGAGGCCCACTTCACAGATGTGTGCGAAGTGAACTGCAGTTTACTCCTAGAAGGTGAGTTCAGCGTGCCCAGCCTGCTCCCCGTGTCTTGCTTCAGCTTTCTGTGTGTTGCTGACAGGGTTATGGGGGTGGGAGAATGGGAGGGTCGGCTGACTTATTCCACTTCCATGCTGAATTTCCTTTCCCCACAGCTTCTCTCTCTCTCCCCTGCCCTCCCTTTTCCCTGTTGCCGTTGACATAATTGGGGATGGGGCCAGGTGGAGTTAGAGGAAGGGGAAGGGGGTTGGGTTACCTTGACAATGAGGGGGTTGAGAAAAAGAGTCCAGATTGAACTTATTAAGGGAGTAAATTAATGATACAAGACCCCCAGGCTCATTTTCTGAAACTCTTAATCAGCCTCTCCCACCTCCAACCTCAAGGGTCTCCCAGGCCTTACACAGATAGTTATGTTGACAAAGGGTCTAATGCTATTGACTGCTGGTGATCATAGAAAAAAATTTGTTTTTACCTTGAAGAACTTTACCTTTCTTACCTTGAAGAACTGGTTTGCTCTTCCAAGTTCTCCAGATGATTATAATTTTGTTAACGCGATTTTTTTCTTTTGCCTTGATCTTCAGGAAGCCTCAAGCTGAGTTTGATGCCCAAATTCAAATATCATCGAAGCAATCATGTTAGTCATGTAAACCTTTTTCCTTTTTAATTCTAACATTTTGTTTTTGGATTTCAGATTTGGTAACATTATGCCATACTTTAAAAAATGACACCTTTAAGAAACATTTCTGGAATATGGTGAAGTATAGATGGTCAACGAAACAAATTTTGTTAGCCAAACTTGTCTGTTTCCATTTCCAGGCCCAAATCACACAGAGAAACTCACAGAAGATGAGTGGAACTAAGTGTGTTAGTTCGTTAGGACTCTGCCATAACAAAATACCAGGTAGTTTAAACAACAGAGATCACTTTTTTTCACAGTTCGGGGGTCTGGAAGTCCCAGATGCCAGCAGAGTGGGTTTCTCTTGAGACCTCTCTCTTTGGCTTGCTGGGTCCTCACGTGACCTTTCCTCTGCACACGCACCTCTGGTGTCGCTTTCTTTCTTAGAAGGACACCAGTCTTACTGGATTAGGACCCACCTTATGATCTCATTTAACCTTAATTACCCCTTTAAAAGCTCTATCTTCAAATACGGTCACATTGGAGGTTAGGGCTTCAGTGTACGAATTTTGGGAGGACACGACTCAGTCTATAACATCAAGTCTAACTGAATTCTTACTAAGTAATTAAAAGGGCCAAGAAGTAGAAAACCATCCAGGGGCCATGATTTTGCTTTCTGCATGGCCAGGAATGAGGTACGGGCTGGTTGAAGGAATCTGCCCACTGTCTGACTCTCCCACTGCCAGACTACCTGCAGAGAGGGCTGTCTGTCCCAGGAGCTCTTCCCAGTCTTCTCATTTTTGTATGGTTGTGCTTCTCTACAATTCTCCTTCAACAAAGCTTTATCCATGGAACTTACAGCTCATCCAACCAACCACCCTCTACACTGGCTTGGAATCTAGCAGCAGGTGCCATGTTTTGGCTGTGCAACCTCAGGACTTCCTGCCTTGCCATGCACTTGAGCAGGCGTTTTTGCCAGCTACCTGCTTTGATATCTCTGAGATGAGAAGCTTGGAGTATAGTGCTATGATTTGGGTATTTGAGCCTCCAAATCTCTTGTTGAAATTTGATCCCCAAGGTTGCAGGTGAGGCCTAGCGGGAGGTGTTTGGGTCGTGAGGGTGGATGCTTATGAACGGCTTGGTGCTGTCCTCATGGTAATGAGTTCTCACTCGATTCGTTCATGGGAGAGCTGGTTGTTTAAAAGAGCCTGGAACCTCCCCTTTTCGCTCTTGCTTCCTTTCTGGCCATGTGACCTGTGGACACAATGGTTCTCTTTGCCATCTGCCCTGAGTGGAAGCAGCCTGAGGCCCTCACAAGGTGCAGATGTTGGCACCAGACTTCCTGTACAGCCTGCAGAACGTGAGCCAAATAAACCTGTTTTCCTTATAAATTATCCAGCCTCTGGTATTCCTTTATAACAATGTGAATGGTCTAAGACATATAGTGTTGAATTTTATCTATATCCCATGCCAGCTAAGAGCAGTTAAAGAACTTCTCCAAAGTCACAGAGCACAGTAAAGTTTCTCAAGCTGCTTAACGTCTCCAAACCTAATTTTCCTCACCTGAAAATAGAGTTAGGCGTTAGGATCTATTTCACAGGTCCCTGTGAGAAGTGAGGGTGCTGAGGTTGGTGAAGCATTAGAACATCGGTGGGCACTGGGGAGCCTGTTCCTGTTGTGTCTGCACTCGGCCTGTGGCGTTCATGGTGCTTCTCTCTGATACTTTCATTTGCAACACGGCATTCCATGGAACAATGTACTAAATCACCACCCCCTCGCCGCAAAATTCCAGCTTTAATACGAATATCTTGAGAAGAATCTTGTTCTGACTATTTTGTGCCATTGGATTCCTCTGCTGACAAGGGTACAATTCAGTCCTCAGGTCTGGCTGAAGTCAACGGGCAAAGGTGGATCAGAGGAACAAATAATAAATTCTTATTTTAAACATCAATGGCAAATTAGACATCACACAGATGGGAGTTTGCATTTGACGGGCAAACGCGGCAGCTCAAACATAGGGTGAGACAGGGAGTCCTGAGGATGAACATTCTGAACATGGCGCCTGCAGCTGGGTTCTAAGCCAATGGGGTGGCTGGTTAGTTGGATGGACTGTAAGTTTCATGGATCAAAGAGGGAGAATCATAGGGCTAGAGTCCAGCACGTGGTGCCTCTGTTGAATATGTATTTTCTGGGTGAATTTATTATTAAATTCTCTTCAAGTTTCATAGGTCTGTGTTGCAGGCACAAAATTATGGAAGATTTACACAGGTCAATTTAATGGCAAAGGGGAATCCTAATAGTCTTAATTGAGGAAAGGCTCTAAATTAAACCTTGCGAACTAACAAGAAGGGAGAAGACGCTGCATAGGGTTAGGAGCAGGTCTCCCAGCTCATCACCAGGAAGGGCCATTCAGGGGCGCAGTGCTGGAGTGCCCTGTGCTGGCAACGTGTGTTCAGAGTATTTAGGGAATAAGTACAGGTGACAGAAGTAACTAAAGGGAAACCTACAGAGGTGGGAGGGCCCAATCACCATTTCATAGGATGACATGGCACCCCCAAAGTAGGAACACAGAGGTGTTTAGATTAGTTGGCTATAATTTGCCACCTTCATTATGTCAACTGCTTCTCTGTAACCCATTAAGTTTGAAAAATGGCTATTGTTACATATTAAATGTTAAACTACATAACATTTTAGAAGATTACAAAGTTGCCTCAGACCTACATCTATTTATTTTAGATTATTTAAGCTCTTTAAAAATATATTCCAGTGAATACATTTGCTATAATTAGGTTTGCTTCTATTTAATATTGTTTCTAACTAAGTCTATTAATATTTAATATTAAGCACATTGCCAATGCCTACAGCCTTCATGTATCTTTTCTTAATGGATGCAGAATATTCCCTGAAGTTGCCACACTTGGCCACCCCTCATCTGGTGGACATTGTGTTTCCAGCTTTTTCCCGCCTGTGACTGCCTTGGCACAGCATCTTTGGGTATATAGGTTTTTTATTTTTTATTTTTTATTTTTTTTCTGCTTTTGAATTACTGGCTTAGGCATAAGTTTGCAGAAAGAGGTTCCCAGTGGCTCCGTGGCAAAGCATTGCGTTGCCTACAGCTGTCTGCCCTTCTTGTTGGCTACCACATTTCCAACTAACTCCACATGGAAACCGGACTCTGGACTTAGCCTCTCCCCTGCTGCTCACCAACATGTGCCTGCACCTTAGTGGGACAGTCTCTTCGCTGACTCCAGCTCCTGTCGCATCCACCCTGTTGAAGCTCATTCCAGCTTCTGTGCCTTTGACCTCGCTGTGCCCACCGTCCCTCCCACGTGATGTCCTCTCCCCAAGCCTCTGCTCAAGAGAAGCCTTCCTCCTTCGTCTAGCGCACACTGGCCTCACTCCTCTGAAGCTCCGATTGTAGACCTACCCTTTCTCCTGCGCATTAGCACTTCATAGTCTAAAATCTTCACGGGAGCTGGTTTTATTCTCCTCAATCAGATTTTAAACCACGTTGAGGGCTGAGGCTGTGGGGTATATATGTCCACAGCCTGAGTGCTTCTGTTAGAAGTGCAGGGCCTGCTTTTGAAACTCAGTAAAGACTTGATGATCATCAGAAAGTAGTTGTCACTTAAAGTTATTTCTTCTGATAATCCTCTGAGCTCTTCTTTCAAAATCTTGTGCGTTTCAGCATAAGATTTCAAAATCTTGTGTTAGGCTCCTTTTTAATTCCAGCAGATGATTGGGAAGGGAGTGAGACTTTGCGGGCCACAGTTTCATTGCTGTGAAGGAGATGAAATGCATAGCGACAGCAACAAAATTAGAAAACTGCCAAGGAACATATAATCGGAAGAAAGTTTCATCAACATTAAACATAATGATGACTATTAGCAGTTATTGATAGTCACAAATAGTGTTACATAACACCCCTAAACTCAGTTGCCTTAAAATCATTATTTCATATTTAGCTTGCAGTCCTGTGGGTCGGGAGTTTAGGGCTCGGTGGTTCTTTGGGACCTAACTGGGCTCGGTGACAAGTCTGGGTGTCGGGTGACTGCTGGCTGGGGCAGCTTAGCTCTCCTCTGCATGTTCTCTCTGCTTTCTCCAGCACATTCCCCCGTTATGAAAAAAGGCAGAAGCAGCAGGAAAGCAGCCCCAGGCCCCAGCATTGCCATGCCTCTGCTGGCATCGTGTGCACTGACATGTGATTAGAGCCAGAGCAGGTCCTACAGCTGAGCCGAGTCATGAGGTGGGTGTATCAACAGCCTGCAGATGGAGGGAAGAAGTGGGGACATCAATGCAATCCATCTACTCTAAGGGAATGTGAAGAAATGGTGGTTGAGACCATAGAATTATTCTGCAGTGGCCTGTGGGAGGATGAGATTTGAGGGTGCTTTAGAAATGGGGGAGGTGAGAGGGGATATGTATTGGTCAGAGCAACTCAGGAGTGGGCAGGGCTGAAGTGCAGTGGAGGAGTGGGCAGGTGCATTTCATCTGCCCCAAGAGGCAGAAAGGAAAACCCAAGAAATCAAGGCTTCAAGGGGATGGTGCACTGCACTTGGTGTTGGAGTCAAGAGGATGTTGCATTGCACTCAGTGTTGGAGTCAAGGGGATGTTGCATTGCACTCAGTGTTGGAGTCAAGGGGTTGCCTGCATTACCACTCAGTGTTGGAGTCAAGGGGATGCTGCATTGCACTCAGTGTGGAGTCAAGGGGACGTTGCATTGCACTCAGTGTTGGAGTCAAGGGGATGCTGCATTGCACTCAGTGTTGGAGTCAAGGGGACGTTGCATTGCACTCGGTGTTTGGAGTCAAGGGGATGTTGCATTGTCAGTCAGTGTTGGAGTCAAGGGGATGTTGCATTGCACTCAGTGTTGGAGTCAAGGGGGATGTTGCATTGCACTCAGTGTTGGAGTCAAGGGGTTGCTGCATTACACTCAGTGTTGGAGTCAAGGGGATGCTGCATTGCACTCAGTGTTGGAGTCAAGGGATGCTGCATTGCACTCAGTGTTGGAGTCAAGGGGACGTTGCATTGCACTCAGTGTTGGAGTCAAGGGGATGCTGCATTGCACTCAGTGTTGGAGTCAAGGGGATGCTGCATTGCACTCAGTGTTAGAGTCAAGGGGATGCTACATTGCCTCAGTGTTGGAGTCAAGGGGAGCTGCGTTGTTACTGCCAGGCGTTGGAGTCAAGGGGCGTTGCATTGCACTCAGTGTTGGAGTCAAGGGGATGCTGCGATGCAGTGTTGGAGTCAGATCACAAGTCTGCTGGCTCCCTGGCCCGTGCAGAGCTGAGGCCATTCAGGGTTGGTGCTGATGGGGACACTGCAGCTTTTTCCCTTTCTGGTCTTGCCGTAAAAGCTACCCTCACTTGACTTGTATGGGGGACCAGACATAGATTTCATCTCTTCTCTCTAGAGCATGGGCAATGACGCACAATTCACTCTGAGTTTCTGAAAGTGCGATATCCTCAGTATAAGCTTTGTAGCATTTGGCATGGAGGAACCTCTATGAACTCGTTAATCAAAGGTGATTGTGAGCATGAAAGGGGCACTCCCTAAACGTTTCCTAGTGAACCCTCTGCTCTGGGTACTGTGAGAGGTTCTAGGGTTATAGTGATAGTGGGAACCACCTTGCCCTGCAAAGGTCACATTACAGACGGGCATTGGATACTCAAGCAAATGCTTACAACAAAGCTTCGTAGAACAATGACAGAGATACATACGAGGGCTGGGAGGGCTGGAGGGCTGGGAGGCCCCGCCCTGGCTAAACCAGACCATGGTGCAGGACTCAAGTGTGGCAGGACTGCAGAAGAGGCTTTCTTTACAGAGGGGTAATGAAAGCGATGAGAATGAATATGATGTCATGGAGCAGTCTCTGAGAGTGTGCTGGAGAGGATCAGCCCTTGGGACACCAGTGAACATGTGGATATATCCTGGCATTTCTGAATGCTTCTGAGTGATGACCCAACTCAGGAGTCAGAGACAGTAACCCTGGGGAAGTCTGCAGAGCCACCTCTCTCTCTGCCTGGGCTGTCAGCTTTCTGAGCGATACAGTCGGCTGCTGGGCTTTGATGGTGGAGTGGCCTTCATCATTGGTAGCTGCCAACATCTTTTTCTTCTCCCTAGATTTTGTTCATTTCCGATATTATGAGTCAGCAGATTTTTCCCATATTAGGAATCCTGCTTTCTCAGGGCAGATTCCATAAACTCACAAGAAGGTAGAGGCATGTAACTTAGGATCTGCCACATGGATGCACGCCACACCCACCATGTGAGACATGGATTGGGAAGTGGGCATCCCAGGAAGGCAGCTGTGCATCAGGGCATGGGATCCCCTGGGATAACAGGGCGTGGTGTGCAGATGTGCCAGGTAGCAATGGTGGGACTCTCAGGCACTGGGACCTAGCCATGCAGGTGAGCTTTCTTGCTGCTGTTGCCAAGAAAATATTCCAAAGAGCTAAGAGAGACGTATAGAGGATATCTAAGCTGCCTG
>NW_022096045.1:0-12794 GCF_006542625.1 Nomascus leucogenys
GTGCATTCAACTAACACAGAGTTCAACATTACTTTTGATTGAGCAGTTTTGAAACACTCTATTTGTAGAATCTGCAAGTAGATATTGGAGTGCTTTGAGGCATATCGTGGAAAAGTGAATATCTTCAAATAAAAACTACACAGATGCATTCTGTGAAACTTCTTTCTGATCAGTGCATTCAACTAACAGAGTTCAACCTTCCTTTTGATTGAGGAGTTTTGAAACACTCTTTCTGTATAAACTGCTAGTGGACATTTGCAGTGCTTGGATGCAAATATTGGAAAAAGGATTGTCTTCAAATAAAAACTACACAGAAGCATTCTGTGAAACTACTTTCAGATCTGTGCATTAAACTAACAGAGTTGAACCTCACTTTTGATTGAGGAGTTTTGAAACACTCTTTCTGTAGAAACTGGAAGTGGACATTCGGAGCGTGAAGAGGTGCATAGTGCAAAAAGGAATATCTCCAAATAAAAACTACACAGAGGCAATCTGTGAAACTTCCTTCTGATCTGTGCATTCAACTAAGAGTGTTGAACCTTACTTTTGATTGAGCAGTTCTGAAACACACTTTCTATAGAAACTGCAAGTGGACATTTGTGCGCTACATGTCCTATCGTGGAAAAAGGAATATCTTCAATAAAAACTACACAGAACCATTCTGTGAAACTTCTTTCTGATCTGTGCATTCAACTAACAGAGTTGAACCTTAACTTCTATTGAGGAGTTTCGAAACACTCTTTCTGTAGAAACTGGAAGTGGACAGTTGGAGCGATACACGGCAGATCGTGAAAGAAGGAATATCTTCAAATATAAACTGCACAGAAATATTCTGTGAAACTTCTTTCTGATCTGTGAATTCAACAACAGAGTTGAAACTTACTTTGATTGAGGAGTTTTGAAACCCTCTTTCTGTACAAACTGCAAGTGGACATTTGTAGCGCTAAGAGGCCTATCTTGGAAGAAGGAATATCTTCAAATGAAAACTACACAGAAGCATTCTGTGAAACCTCTTTCTGCTCTGTGCATTCAACTAACAGAGTGGGACCTTACTTTTGATAGAGGAGTTTTGAAACACTCTTTCCGTAGAAACTGCAAGTGGACATTTGGAGCGCTAAGAGGTCTATCGTGGAAAAAAGAATATCATCAAATGAAAACTACACAGAAGCATTCTGTGAAAATTCTTTCTGATCTGCGCACTCAACTAACAGGTTTGAGCTTTACATTTGATTGAGTAGTTTTGAAACACTCTTTCTGAAGGAACTGGAAGAGCACATTTGGAGCGCTACGCAGCCTGTTTAGGAAAAAGGAATATCTTCAAATATAACCTACACAGAAGCATTGTGTGAAACTTCTTTCTGATCTATGCATTCAACTAACAGAGTTAGACACTACTTTTGATTGAGGAGTTTTGTAACACTCTTTCTGTAGAAAATGCAAGTGGACATTCAGAGCGCTAAGGGGTCAATAGTGGGAAAAGGAATCCCTTCAAATAAAAACTACACAGAAGCATTCTGCGAAACTGCTTTCTGATCTGTGCATTCACCTAACAGAGTTGAACATTACTTTTGATTGAGGAGTTCTGAAACACTCTTTCTGTAGAAACCACAGGTAGACATTCGGAGCGCTACGGGGCCTATAGTGGAAAAAGGAATATCTTCAAATAAAAACTACAAGGATGACTTCAGTGAAACTTCTTTGTGGTCTGTGCATTCATCTAGCAGAACTGAACCTTACTTTTGATTGAGGAGTTCTGAAACACTCTTTCTGTAGAAACCGCAAGTGGACATTCGGTGCGGTAATGGGCCTATAGTGGAAAAAGGAATATCTTCAAATAAAAACTACAGAGAAGCATTCTGTGTGACTTCTTTCTGATCTGTGAATTCAACCAACAGAGTTGAACCTTACTTTTGATTGAGGAGTTCTGAAACACTCTTTCTGTAGAAACCACAAGTGGACATTCGGAGCGCTAAGGGGCCTATAGTGGAAAAAGGAATATCTTCATATAAAAACTGCACAGAAGCATTCTGTGAAACTTCTTTCTAATCTGTGCATTCAACTAACAGTGCTGAACATTGCTTTTGATTGAGGATTTCCGAAACACTCCTTCTGTGGAAACCACAACTGGACAGTCGGAGCGCTAAGGGGCCTATAGTGGAAAAAGGAATATCTTCAAATAGAAACTACCCAGAAGCATTCTGTGAAACTTCTTTCTGATCTGTGCATTCCGCTAACAGAGTTGAAACTTACTTTTGATTGAGAAGTTCTGAAAAACTCTTGCTGTAGAACCTGCAAGTGGACATTCAGAGCGCTAAACTGACTAAAGTAGAAAAAGAAATATCTTCAAATAAAAACTGTACAGAAGCATTCTGTGAAACTTCTTTGATATTTCCATTCAACTAACCGAGTTGAAAGTTACTTTTTATTGCGTAGTTCTGAAACACTGTTTGTGGAGAAACTGCAAGTGGACATTTGGAGCGCTAAGGGGCCTATAGTGGACAAAGGAATCTCTTCAAATAAAAACTACACAGAAGCATTCTGTGAAACTCCTTTCTAATCTGTACATTCAACTAACAGTGCTGAACGTTACTTTTGACTTAGGAGTTCTGAAACACTCTTTCTGTAGGAACGGCAAGTGAACATTCGGAGCGCTAAATGGCCTATAGTGGAAAAAAATATCTTCAAATAAAAACAACGAGAAGCATTCTGTGAAACTTTGTCTGATCTTTGCATTCAACTAACAGATTTGAACCTTACTTTTCATTGAGGAGTTCTGAAAGACTGTTTCTGTAGAAAACGCAAGTGGATATTCGGAGAGCTAAGGGCGTAGAGTGGAAAAAGGAAAACCTTCAAATAAAAACTACACAGAAGCATTCTCTGAAACTACTTTCTGATCTGTGCATTCACCTAACAGATTTGAACCTTACTTTTGATTGAGGAGTTCTGAAACACACTTTCTGTAGAAACCACAGGTGGACATTCAGAGCGCTACGGGGCCTATAGTGGAAAAAGGAATATCTTCAAATAAAAACTACACAAATGATTCAGTGAAACTTCTTTGTGGTCTGTGCATTCATCTAACAGAATTGAACGTTACTTTTGATTGAGGAGATCTTAAACACTCTTTCTGTGGAAACCGCAAGTGGACATTCATAGCGCTAAAGTTCAAATAGTGGAAAAAAGAATATCTTCAAATAAAAACTACACAGAAGCATTCTGTGAAACCACTTTCTGATCTCTGCATTCAACTAACATAGTTGAACCTCACTTTTGATTGAGGAGATCTGAAATACTCTTTCTACAGAAACATCCTGTGGACATTCAGAGTGCTAAGGGGACTAGAGTGGAAAAAGGAATATCTTAAAATAAAAACTACACAGAAGCATTCTGTGAAACATCTTTCTGATCTCTGCATTCAACTAACAGAGTTGAACCTTAATTTTATTCAAGAGTTCTGAAAACTCTTTCTGTAGAAACTCTCAGTGAACATTCAGAGCGCTAAGTGGCCTATACTGGAAAAAAAATCTTCAAATATAAACTACACAGAAGTATTCTGTGAAACGTCTTTCTGATCTGTGCATTCAATTAATGGACTTGAATATTACTTTTGATTGAGCAGTTCTGAAACACTCTTTCTGTAGAAATCGCAAGTGGACTTTCGGAGCGCTAAGGGGCCTATAGTGGAAAAAGGAATATCTTCAAATAAAAACTACACAGAAGCATTCTGTGAAACTTCTTTCTGATCTATGCATTCAACTAACGGAGTTGAAACTTAGTTTTGACTGAGGAGTTCTGAAACACTCTTTCTGTAGAAATCACAATTGGACAATCGGAGCACAAATGGGCCTACAGTGGAAAAAGGAATATCTTCAAATAAAACTACACAGAAGCATTCTGTGAAACTGCATTCTGATCTCTGCATTCAACTAACAGAGTTGAACCTTACTTTTGATTGAGGAGATCAGAAATACTCTTTCAGTATAAACCGCAAGTGGACATTCCGAGCGCTAAGGGGACTAGAGTGGAAAAAGGAATATCTTCAAATAAAACTACACAGAAGCATTCTGTGAAACTTCTTTCTGATCTGTGCATTCAACTAACAGAGTTGAACCTTACTTTTGATTGAGGAGTTCTGAAACACTCTTTCTGTAGAAACTGCAAGTGGACATTCCGAGGGCTAAGAGGCCAATAATGGAAAAACGAATATCTTCAAACAAAAACTACAAAGAATCATTTTGTGAAACTTCTTTCTGATCTCTGCACTCAACTATCAGAGTTGAACCTTACTTTTGATTGAGGAGTTCTGAAACACTCTTTCAGTATAAACCGTAATTGGACCATCGTAGCGCTAAGGGGTCTACACTGGAGAAAGGAATATCTTCAAATATAAACTACACAGTAGTATTCTCTGAAACTTCTTTCTCATCTGTGCATTCAAACAAGTGATTTGAACCTTACTTTTGATTGAGGAGTTCTGAAACACCCTTCTGGAGAAACTGGAAATAGACATTCGGAGAGCTAAGGAGCCTATGGTGGAAAAAGGAATACCTTCAAATAAAAACTACACTGAAGGATTCTGTGAACCTACTTTTTGATCTGTGCATTCAACTCACAGAGTTGAACCTTACTTTTGATTGAAGAGTTCTGAAACACTCTTTCTGTACAACCGCGAGTGGACATTCGGAGCGCTAATGGGACTACAGTGGAAAAAGTAATATCTTCAAATGTAAACAGAAGCATTTGTGAAACTTCTTTCTGATCTGTGTATTCAACAAACAGATTCGAAACTGACATTTGATTGAGGAGTTCAGAAACACTTTATCTGTAGAAACCGCAAGTGGACATTCGTTGCGCTAAGGTTCGTATAGTGGAAAAAGGAATATCTTCAAATAAAAACTACACAGAAGCATTCTGTGAAAACTAGTTTCAAGATCTGCACATTTCAAACTAACAGAGTAGAACCTTACTTTTGATTGTGGAATTCTGAAACAGTCTTTCTGTAAAACTGCAAATGGGCATTCGGAGCGCTAAGGGCCTATAGTGGAAAAAGGAATAACTTCAAATTAAAACTGCACAGAAGCATTCTGTGAAACTGCTTTTGGATCTGTGCATTCAACTTACAGTGTTGAACCTTACTTTTGATTGAAGAGTTCTGTAACACTCTTTCTGTAGAAACTGCAAATGGACATTCGGAGCGCTAGGGCCTATGGTGGTAAAAGGAATATCTTCAATAAAAGACACACAGAGGAATTCTGCGAAACTAATTTCCATTCTGTGTATTCAACTAACATAGTTGAACCTTACTTTTGAATTGAGGAGTTCTGAAACACCCTTTCTGTAGAAACTTCAAAATGGATATTCGGAGCTCAAAGGGGCCTATAGTGGAAAAAGGAATGTCATCAAATAAAAAGTACACAGAAGCATTCTGTGAAAGGTCTTTCTGATCTGTGCATTCAACTTACAGAGGTGAAACTTACTTTTGATTGAGGTGTTCTGATGCACTCTTTCTGTAGAAAGTGCAAGTGGAAATTCGGAGCGCTAAGGGCCTATAGTGGAAAAAGGAATATCTTCAAATAAAAACTACACAGAAGAATTCTGTGAAACTTCTTTCTGATCTGTGCATTCAATTAACAGAGTTCAACCTTACTTTTGATTGAGGAGTTCTGAAACATTCTTTCTGTAGAAACCGCAAGGGAACAATCAGAGCGCTAAGGGGCCTACAGTGGATAAAGGAATATCTTCAAATAAAAACTACACAAATCACTCTGTGAAACTTCCTTCTGATCTATGCATTCAACTAACAGAGTTGAAAATTTGTTTTGATTGAGGAGTTCTGAAACACTCTTTCAGTAGAAACCACAATTGGACAATAGGAGCGCTAAGGGGCCTACAGTGGAAAAAGGTATATCTTCAAATAAAAACTATACAGAAGCATTCTGTGAAAATTCTTTCTGATCTCTGCATTCAACTAACAGGGTTGCACCTTACTTTTGATTGAGGAGTTTGGAAACACTCTTTCAGTATAAACCGCAAGTGGACATGTGGAGTGCTAAGGGGCGTACAGTGGAAAAAGGAATATATTCAAATGAACACTACACAGAAGCATTCTGTGAAACTTCTTTCTGATAAGTGCATTCAACTAACAGAGTTGAAACTCACTTTTGATTGAGGAGTTCTGAAACACCATTTCTGTAGAAACTGCAAGTGGACATTCAAAGCGCAAAGGGGCCTGTAGAGGAAAAAGGAATATCTTCAAGTAAAAAGTACACAGAAGCATTCTGTTAACTTGTTTCTCATCTGTACAATCAAATAAAGAGTTGAACTTTCTTTTGACTTAGGAGTTCTGAAACACTCTTTCCATAGAAACCGTAAGTGGACATTCGGAGCGCTAAAGGGCCTATAGTGGAAAACGAATATCTTCAAATAAAAAACTACACAGAAGCATTCTGTGAAACTTCTTTCTGATCTGTGCATTCAACTAACAGAGTTGAACCTTACTTTTGATTGAGGAGTTCTGAAACACTCTTTCTGTGGAAACCGCAATTAGACATTCATAGCGCTAGGTTTTCAAATAGTGGAAAAAGGAATATCTTCCAATAAATCTACAAAGAAGCATTCTGTGAAACTAGTTTCTGATGTGTGCATTCAGCAAACAGAGTTGAAACCTTCCTTTTGATTGAGGAGTTCTGAAACACTCTTTGTGTAGAAACTGCAAATGGACGTTCGGAATGCTAAGGGGCCTATAGTGGAAAAAGGAATAACTTCAAATTAAAACTACACAGAAGCATTCTGGGAAACTGCTTTCAGATCTGTGCATTCAACTTACATTGCTGAACCTTCCTTTTGATTGATGAGTTACGTAACACACTTTCTGTAGAAATGCAAATTGACATTCGGAGCCCTAAGGGGCCTATGGTGGAAAAAGGAATACCTTCAAATAAAAGCTACACAGAAGCATTCTGTGAAACTACTTTCTGATCTGTGCATTCAGCTTATAGAGTTGAAACTTACTTTTGATTGAGGAGTTCCGAAACACTCTTTCTGTAGAAAGTGCAAGTGGACTTTCAGAGCGCTAAGGGGCCTATAGTGGAAAAAGGAATATCTTCAAATAAAAAACTTCAAAGAAGCATAATGTGAAACTACTTTCTGATCTGTGCATTCAACTAAAAGAGTGGAAACTTACTTTGATTGAGGAGTTCTGAAACACTCTTTCTGAAGAAACTGCAAGTGACATTCGGAGTACAAAGGGGCCTATAGTGGAAAAACGAATATCTTCAAACAAAAACTACACAGAAGCATTCTGTGAAACTTCTTTCTGATCTGTGCATTCAACCAGCGGAGTTGAACCTTCCTTTTCACTGAGGAGTTCTGAACACTCTTTCTGTAAGAACTGCAAGTGGAACATTCAGATCGCTAAGGGTCCTATAGTGGAAAAAGGAAATATCTTCAAATAAAAACTACACAGAAGCATTCTGTGAAACGTCTTTCTGATCTGTGCATTCAAATAAAGATAGTTGAACCTTACTTTTGATTGAGGAGTTCCGAAACACTCTTTCTGTAGAAAGCTCAATTTGAGATTGTGAGTGCTAAGGGGCCTATAGTGGAAAAAGTAATATCTTCAAATAAAAACTACACAGAAGCATTCTGTGAAACTTCTTTCTGATCTGTGCATTCAACTATCAGAGTAGAACCTTACTTTTGATTGAGGAGTTCTGAAAATCTCTTTCTATAGAAACACGTGGACATTTGGATCGCTTAAGGGCCTATAGTGGAAAAAGGAATATCTTCAAATGAAAACTACACAGAAGCATTCTGTGGAACTTCTTTCTGGTCTGTGCATTCAGCTACAGAGTTGAACCTTACTTTTGATTGAGGAGCTCTGAAACATTCTTTTCTGTAGAAACTGCAAGTGTAATTTCGGAGCGCTAAGGGGCGTATAATGGAAAAAGGAATATCTTCAAACAAAAAGTACAAAGAAGCATTTTGTGAACTTCTTTCTGATCTCTGCACTCAAGTAACAGAGTTGAACTTTGGTTTTGATTGAGGAGTTCTGAAACACTCTTTCTGTAAAACCACAAATGGACATTCGTAGCGCTAAGGGGCCTACATTGGAAAAAGGAATATCTTCAAATAAAACTACACAGAAGCATTCTGTGAAAACTTCTTTCTGATCTGTGCATCAACTAACAGAGTTCAAACTTTTTTTGATTGAGGAGTTCTGAAACACTCTTTCTGTAGAAATTGCAAGTAGACATTCGGAGAGCTAAGGGGCCTAAGTGGAAAAAGGAATATCTTCAAATAAAACTTCACAGAAGCATTCTGCGAAACTTCTTTCCTATCTGCATTCAGCTAACAGAGTTGAACCTTACTTTTGATTTAGGAGTTCGGAACACTCTTTCTTTAGAAACCGCAAGAGGACATTGTGAGCAGTAAGGGGCCTATAGTGCAAAAAGGAATCTCTTCAAATAAAAACTACACAGAAGCATTCTGTGAAACTTCTTTCTGATCCGTGCATTCAACTAACAGAGTTGAACCTTACTATTGATTGAGGAGTTCTAAAACTCTTTCTCTATAAACCGCAAGTGGATTGTTCGGACTGATAAGGGGCCTACAGTGGAAAAAGGAATATCTTCAATATAAAAAACAGAAGCATTCTCTGAACTTCTTTCTGATCTGTGCATTCAACTAACAGAGTGGAACCTTACTTTTACTGAGGAGTTCAGAAACACTCTCTCTGTAGAAACCACAAGAGGATGGAGCGCTAAGGGGCCACAGTGGAAAAAGGAATATCTTCAAATAAAAAACCACACAGAAGCATTCTGTGAAACTTCGTTCTGATCTGTGCATTCAAATAACAGAGTTGAACCTTACTTTTGATTGCGGAGTTCTGAAACCCTCTTTATGTAGAAATAGCAAGTGGAAATTCGGATTGCTAAGGGGCCTACAGTGAAAAAAAGGAATATTTTCAAATAAAAACTACACAGAAACTTCTGTGAAACATCTTTCCGATCTCTGCATTCAACTAACAGAGTTGAACCTTACTTTTATTGAGGAGTTCTGAAAACTATTTCTGTAGTAAGCGCCAGTGGACATTCAGAGCACTAAGGGGAATACTGTGGAAAATGGAACATCTTCAAATAAAAACTGCACAGAAGCATTCTGTGAAACCTCTTTCTGATCTGTGCATGCAACTAACAGAGTTGAACCTTACTTTTGATTGAGGAGTTCTGAAACACTCTTTTTGTAGAAACTGCAAGTGGACATTCTCAGCGCTAAGCGGCCTACAGTGGAAAACGGAATATCTTCAAATAAAAACTACACAGAAGGATTCTGTGAAACATCTTTCTGATCTGTGCATTCAAGTAACAGAGTTGTACCTTACTTTTGATTGAGGAGTTCTGAAACACTCTTTCTGTAGAAACCGCCTGTAGACATTTGGAGCGCTAAGGAGCCTATAGAGGAAAAATGAATATCTGCAAATAAAAACTACCCAGAAGCATTCTGTGAAACTTCTTTCTGATCTGTGCACTCAACTAACAGAGTTGAAACTTACTTTTGCTTGAGGAGTTCTGAAACACTGGTTCTGAAGAAACCGCAAGTAGACATTCGGAGCGCTAAGAGCCCTATAGTGGAAAAAGGAATATCTTCAAATAAATGCTACACAGAAGCATTCTGTGAAACTTATTTCTGATCTGTGCATTCAATTAACAGAATTGAATTGAACCTTACTTTTCATTGAGGAGTTCTGAAACACTCTTTCTGTAGAAACCAGAAGTGGACATTCGGAGTGCTAAGGGACCTATAGAGGAAAAAGTAGTGTCTTCGAATAAAAACTACACAGAAGCATTCGGTGAAGCTTCTTTCTGATCTGGGCATTCAAGTCACAGCGTTGAACCCTACTTTTGACTGAAGAGTTCTGAAACACTCCTTCTGTAGAAACCACAAGTGGACATTCGTAGCAAAAGGGGTATATTGGAAAAAGGAAAATCTTCAAATAAATCTACACAGAATAATTCTGTGAAACTTGTTTCTGATGTGTGCATTCAACTAACAGAGTTGAACCTTACATTTGATTGAGGAGTTCTGAATCACACTTTCTGTAGAAACCGCAAGAAGATATTCATAGCGCTAAGGGACCTATATTGAAAAAAGGAATATCTTCAAATAAAAACTACACAGAAGCATTGTGTGAAACTACTTTCTGATCCGTGCATTCAACTAACAGAGCTGAACCCTACAATTGATTAAGGAGTTCTGAAAAACTCTTTGTCTAGAAACTGCAAGTGGATGTTCACACTGCTAAGGGCCTACAGTGGAAAAAGGAATATAGTCAAATAAAAACTACAGAGAAAAATTCTGTGAAACTTCTTTCTGATGTGTGCATTCATCTAACAGAGTTGAACCTTACTTTTGATTGAGGAGTTCTGAAACACTCTTTCTGTAGAAACTGCAAGTTGACATTCGGAGCGCTAAGGGGCCTATAGTGGAAAAAGGATTATCTTCAAATAAAAACTACACAGAAGCATTCTGCGAAACTTATTTCTGATCTGTGCATTCAACTAACAGATTTGAATCTTACTTTTGATTGCGGAGTTCTGAAACACTCTTTCTGTAGAAACTGCAAGTTTAAATTCGGAGAGCTAAGGGGCATATAGTGGAAAAAGGACTATCTTCAAAGAAAATCTTCACAGAAGCATTCTGTGAAACTACTTTCTGATCTGTGCATTCAACTAACAGAGTTGAATCTAACTTGGGATTGAGAAGTTCGGAAACACTCTTTCTGTAGATACCGCAGTGGACAGTCGGAGCACTAAGGGGCCTCTAGTTTAAAAAGAATCTCTTCAATTAAAAACTACACAGAAGCATTCTGTGAAACTTCTTTCTGATCTATGCATTCAACTAACAGAGTTCAATGATACTATTGATTGAGGAGTTCTGAAACACTCTTTCTGTAGAAACTGCAAGTTGACATTCGGAGCGCTAAGAGGCCTACATTGGCAAAAGGAATATCTTCAAATAAAAGCTACACAGAACCATTCTGTGAAACTTCTTTCTGTTCTGTGCATTCAACTAACAGAGTTGAATCTTACTTTTGATTCAGCAGTTCTGAAACACTCTTTCTGTAGAAACTGCAAGTGGACCTTTAGAGCACTAAGGGGACTATAGTGGAAAAAGTAATATCTCCAAATAAAAACTACACAGAAGCCTTCTGTGAAACTTTTTTCACTTCTCTGCATTTAACTAACAGACTTGAAGCTTACTTTTGATTGAGCAGTTCTGAAACGCTCTTTCTGTAGAAACTGCAAATGGACATTCATAGCGCTATTGGGCCTATAGTGGAAAAAGAAATATCTCCCAATACAAACTACACAGAAGTATTCTGTGAAGCTTCTTTCTCTTCTGTGCATTCAACTAACAGACTTGAAGCTTACTTTTGATTGAGCAGTTCTGAAAGACTCTTTCTGTTGAAACTGCAGGTGGACATTCCGAACGCTAAGGGGCCTAGAGTGGATAAAGAAATATCTCCAAATAAAAACTACACAGAAGCATTCTGTGAAACAACTTTCAGTTCTGTGCATTCAACTAGCAGAGTTGAAGCTTACCATGATTGAGTAGTTCTGAAACACTCTTTCTGTAGAAACTGCAAGTGGGCAGTCGGAGCGCTAAGGGGCCCACAGTAGAAAAAGGAATATCTTCAAATAAAAGCTACACAGAAGCATTCTGTGAAACTTCTTTCTGTTCTGTGCATTCAACTAACAGAGTAGAACCTTACTTTTCGTTGAGCAGTTCTGAAACACTCTTTCTGTAGAAACTGCAAGTTGAAATTCTGAGCGGTAAAGGGCCTATAGTGTAATAAGGAATATGTTAAAAACTACACAGAAGCATTCTGTGAAACTTCTTTCTGTTCTGTGCATTCAACTAGCAGAGTTGAAGCTTACTTTTGATTGAGCAGTTCTGAAACACAATTTCTGTAGAAACTGCAAGTGGACATTTAGAGAACTAAGGGCCTATTGTGGAAAAATAGTATCTCCAAATAAAAACTACACAGAAGCATTCTGTGAAACTACCTTCTGTTCTGTGCTTTCAACGAACAGAGTTGTAGCTTACTTTTGATTGAGCAGGTCTGAAACACTCTTTCTGTAGAAACTGCAAGTGGACATTCTGAGCGCTAAGGGGGCTACAGTAGATAAAGGAATATCTTCAAATAAAAACTACACAGAAGAATTCTGTGAAAATACTTTCTGTTCTGCGCATTCAACTAACAGAGTTGAAGCTTACTTTTGATTGAGCAGTTCTGAAACACTTTTTCTGTAGAAACTGCAATTAGATATTCCGAGCGCTAAGGGGCCTATAGTGGATAAAAGAATATCTTAAAATAAAAGCTACACAGAAGAATTTTTGAGTCTTCCTTCTTTTCTCTGCATTCAACTAACAGAGTTGAAGCTTACCTTTGATTGAGCAGTTCTGAAACACTCTTTCTGTAGAAACTGCAAGTGGACATTTAGAGATCTAAGGTCCTATAGTGGAAAAAGTAATATCTCCAAATAAAAACTACAGAGAAGCCTTCTGTGAAACTACTTTCACTTCTCTGCATTTGACTAACAGATTTGAAGTTACTTTTGATTGAAAAGTTCTGAAACACTCTTTCTGTAGAAACTGCAAGTGGACATTCAGAGCGCTAAGGGGCCTATAATGGAAAAAGGAATATCTTCAAATAAAAACTACACAGAAGCATTCTGTGAAACATCTTTCTGTTCTGTGCATTCAACTAACAGGGTTTAAGATTTCTTTTG